>NW_020664598.1:4578328-4650525 GCF_002925995.2 Terrapene triunguis | reverse complement strand
GGGACGGCTGGAGGAGCAGCGAGCAGCGCGGAGCCTTGCAGGGACGGTTGGAGCGGCCCAAGGAACGGCAAGCGGAGCCGTTTGCGGGGACGGCTGGAGCAGCTCACAGGTCGGTGAGCGGAGCAGAGTAGCTCGTAGAGCAGAGCGGTTCGTGGGATGTCAGGAAGTGGACTGGCTCATGGTGAAGGCTGTGGCAGAACCCCATGGAGAGACGGCTGGCCTCGGATCATGTAAGGTGCCCCTTAACACCCTGCGTGCCCCCCTTTTACTCTGGGGCTGCACTGACCAGGGACAGAGACTTTGGGGGTTGTTGGACTTTTGGGACTTTGGGTGGTTGCTGGACCCAAGAAACTTTGAGGGTGTTGGACTTTGGGGACTCTGGGTGATTTTTGGGTTGCTGGATTCAAGAACCAAAGGGAAAGGACACGGCCCAATTTGCTGGGGTGGGTCTTTTGCTCATGGTTTGTGTTAGGAATCCTGTTTGTGGTGTTTTTCCAATTTAATGCTGATGTCATTTACCTCATGTTATTAAACATTTTCTGCTACACTCAGACTCTGTGCTTGCGAGAGGGGAAGTATTGCCTCTTAGAGGCGCCCAGGGAGTGGTATGTAATTGTCCCAGGTCACTGGGTGGGGGCTCGAGCCGGTTTTGCATTGTGTTATTGAAACGGAACCCCTAGATACAGAACCCGGCCCTTGTTGCTGCCAACTTAGATGGGCAGAAGGGTTACAAGTGCAACCCACGTATGTGAATGCTCTTATTTCTGTTCAGCAATGCTTTACCTGTTTAGCATAAGCTGATTCCTTACTAAGGTAAGCAAAACCAAAATAAGGCCTTGGCTACACTGGCGCTGTACAGCGCTGCAACTTGCTGCGCTCAGGGGTGTGAAAACGCCCCCCCCCTGAGCGCAGCGAGTACAGCGCTGTAAAGCGGCAGTGTAATCAGAGCCTGCAGCGCTGCACGCTCGCTCGCAGCGCTGCAAGCTATTCCCCTCGGAGAGGTGGAGTACATACAGCGCTGCGAGAGAGCTCTCGCAGCGCTGGCAGCGTGACTACACTCGTGCTTTACAGCGCGGCAGCGCTGGGAAGTCCCAAGTGTAGCCAAGGCCTCAGAGCCTCCACGCAAGTGGGATGCACCGAGTTAACTAAATGCATCTCCAAACCGATTTCACTGAATTGGTTCAGGTTTCTCGGGTAGACAAACCCTTTGTTTCTGGGAGCCCAGCTTGAGAGGCTCTGAGCCTAATTCTCAGAAGTACTGTCCACCCACCACTTCCGGAGGAGCCGCTTGGCACCTCCAAAAATCAGATCTCTGAGTTGTCTCAAGCTGGTCACCCAGAACCAAGGGTCACTTTGAAAATCTTGGTCTTTGTGTCTCCAGTGGGGCATCCAAAACTGGACATGCCCAAAGTGAGCGGAGACTTCTAAAAATCGGGGCCTTAATCTCTCTGTGCCTCAGCCTACCAGACAGGAGTGTTGGGGGGATTAGTGGGTGATACTGCACACCACTGGTCAGTGCTAAATGTTATTTTATCACCTCCCTCCCTTCATGTAGAAAACAGGTTTAATTTATCATTTTACAGGAGAGGGAGAAAAAGCCCCTTCTGGCTCTAAATAGCTGTTTTTGTCTTTAGAATGGATCACTCGTGTCCTGAAGAAAACAAGAGAAACAAGAGACATTATTTTGATGGGGTCTGCAGAAACCCAATGTGCAGTGGACCCCTGTTGGTTCTGCATGAACGAGGACTGAGGGTGGGAGGGCAGGGTTTCCCGTGATTGGGCTGATCTCATTAGACTGTACCTAAGAGACCGTTTTACCGTCCTCTCCTCCCCCTTCTCTCTCATCTGCTCCCCTTAGAGATAATAGTTAATGTTTCTGTATCGCCATCCAGCTCAATGTACAGTAGCAACTACAGAGACACACCTCGAGGAATGACTCCATTGATCAGTGTAGCACGGGCACCACTCGGGGGGGGGGGGGGAGAGACAAGGCAGCTGTGTAACTACCTACAGTAACAGCACACACAGGGAGAGACCACCACCCGATCCACAAGCACTTGCATTTAGTGAGGCAGGATCTAAATAGCCACATTGAAACTTAGCCAGGACGACAAGGTTAACATACCCACCTCTTGCCAAAAAAGTGTCGCAGGAGCTGTAACAACTGCAAGTGGTCACAGGTCCCTGTTTTTATGACTCATTTGAAGCCTGGCACCCCATGCAGCGTAGGGCACATCAGCACCATGCTGGGACATAAGTACTGACTCAATAGGGAGAGACGCTCCTACTGAATCACCCGCATTTCCTGCAGCATCTGAGTTTTCCTTGCAGATCTTCCACCAAGTATTGGCTAGGCTCAGCCTCAGATTACAAAACCCAGTGAGATCACAGGTGAGTTAGGAGCAGTCAGCCCCAGAAGGCTGAATTCGCACCAGGGAGTTCTGTGTGGGATTACAACAGCCTGCTCCCTGCTGATATCCAGTGTCCGCAAACCACCTGGCTGACACATTTAGCCATGCCCATCACCTACAATCCTATGTGCACTGTATGCCACCGATGGGGTGGGAATCTTAGCAGAAGGAAGGTGGGCACATTGGTGAGGCAGATGCCCTTCCCAAGAGCCAGCGCTGCCTCTATCACAGGAAACAAAACTGCGTGGCCATTCCTTAGAGGGGAAGTGACCTACGTTCCTGTCCTTGGGTGTGAACACTCTAGTTCCTCAATAGGGATGGGGAAAAGGAGGCACAGAAACAGACTCAGGAGTGAAAACTGCTGGGGGCAGAGATTGCTTTTTTCAGCCAAGATGCCCCCCAGTGCACTTGCTGTGCTGGGAAGAACAGGGCTGGAGGTTGTGCTGTTGGATCACAACTACGTTTCGCTCCCACCCACAAACAGGAAGCAGCAGGCAGATCCTTCCCCAAGGCTGTGGAAAACATTGCCAGTGAAACAGCAGCAAAAGCAAGGAGTCAGGAGAGAAGAGATACAGGGAAGAGAGAGTGATTGAAGGTATCTGCTTGTGGCACATTTTGTGCCACTTCCCAGGGGGACCCTGGGGACCTCACTACCACCTGCCCTTAGTGTGAAGAACCAGTGTCTGTGCTGGCCTTGGTTCTGTTCCCCAACATCACCAGCCTCTGGCAACACAAGCACTCCTCTCTAGGCCTCTGCAGGCCCTGCTCGTTCTTCACAGATTAGCCATAGGCTCACTCTAACTCCTGTGTCCTCCAAGCATCTCCAGCCCCTGGGCCACTGGACACTCATGGAATCCACAGATCTGCTACTCCCAGAGGAAGAATAGTACACTCCAGTTTACCAGTTCCACCACAGAGCTCCGCTTAACACACAGCACTGGGATTTGTTTATAGCAAAAACAAGTCTACGTTTATTTAACAAAGAACAGAGACTCATATGACAGCAGCAGAAATACTGGAAATAAAGGATTACTGTATATACTCCTTCATAAGTCAAATAGTTTTGGTAAAAAAGTGAAGCATCAAAGAGTGGGGGTCAGCTTATCAACGGGTCTACATCAAAATTTGATGATTTTAAGCTCTATGGAAGTATTAAATTGAATATCTAATACATTGTCATTTTGTTTACCTGGAGCATCCGCAGGCATGGAGCCCCTCAGCTCCCAGGGGCTGCGGTTCGCCATTCCCAGCCAATGGGAGCTGCGGGAAGTGGCAGCCAGCACGTCCCTCAGCTCACACTGCTTCCTGCAGCTCCCATTGGCTGGGAACGGCAAACCGTGGCCACTGGGAGCTGAAGGGCTCCGTGCCTGCGAACGCTCCAGGTAAACAAACTGTCCAGGCCCGTTAGCAGCTTACTCTAACGGGCCAGCAGCCAAAGTTTGCGAACCCTGAAATATAGGGTCAGCTTACGAAAGGGTCATACAGTTTTTGCTATTTTTACCTATCCATCTTGGGGGATCGGCTTATAAACGAGTGGGCTAATGAACGAGTATATACGGTACATATAAAAGAATAACATGTACATTAGAGCCTAAACTTAACTAACAAGGCATTCCCCTCTCTGGTAAAGGTTAACTCACCCGAAGTTCCTTTCCCAGCGTCAAACCGCCAGACCGGCTGTGATCCACCTTTTATAAAACAAGCCAGCTGGCAGCTTGACCCCCTGGGGAAGCACACCAGGGTGGTCCTTTGCAACCCCAGATATGTCAAAACAATCCTGTGCTCTTTTATCCATAAACCAGCATGCTCCTGCTGTTTTTTTTGCAATCGCTTGTTAATTACTTAATTTTGACTAGGTGGTGGCTCTGTATGCACATAGGTATCCACTGTGAGGTAGACCAGTGGCTCTCAATCTTTCCAGACTACTGTACCTCTTTCAGGAGTCTGATTTGTCTTGTGTACCCCCAAGTTTCACCTCTCTTAAAAACCACTTGCTCACAAAATCAGACATAAAAATACAAAAGTGTCACAGCCACTATTACTGAAAAATTGCTTACACTTTCATTTTTACCATACCATTATAAAACAAATCAATTGGAATATAACTATTGTACTTACATTTCAGTGTATAGTATATAGAGCAGTATAAACAAGTCATTGTATGAAATTTTAGTTCGTACTGACTTCACTAGTGCTTTTTATATAGCCTGTTATAAAACTAGGCAAATATCTAGATGAGTTGATATGCCCCCTGGAAGACCTCTGTGTACCCCCAGGGGTACACGTACCACTGATAGAGAACCACTGAAGTAGACACTGCTCAGTTTCAATATAACTAGGCAGATAGATAAACGTCTCCTGCCTGTCTGAAAGGAAGACGTTTGTCACCTCTTGGTGACCTGATTTAACTCACTGACTTTAAGAACATAATTTCTAGTATAGGTACATAACTCCTCACATACTACCCTACATATGTTTTGCAGGGATTATGATGCCCAGTGTGTTACTGGCTCTCAGCAGAGACCTCTATGCCACCCTTTAGTGAATTAGTATGTATATAACTGACCAAGGGGTTCCCTGTAAAACTCTATGCACCCCATGTCCTCTGCCAGTTGGCATCAAGAAGAGATTTCCAGGTCACACACATACAGGCAGCCGCTCACGTAATTCCCTGCCGCTGAGTGGGTTTGGGGTATTTTTTAATGGAGCTCTGAGGGTCCCCCTCAAAAGGGCTACATCCTTCTGGCCAAGGACCTCATCAATATTGGTCTACAACCACCCCAGCTGGAGAAGAATCACCTCCCCCCAGCATGCTCTCTGTGCAGCACTCCCACCTCCTGCCAAGGAGAGCTGGACTGGGAATAAAGCCTGAATTGGCCTGCATAGCAGTGCTGAGTCCTAACCCCAAGGCTATCGGGCCTTCCCAGTGCAGCAGGCCAAGCCCCTGCTGGCCTTGGGAGGAAGAGATCAGACCTGTAAAATGACTCTAGATCTCCTTCATGGCAGCGCAGAGCACGAACGCTAGACTGCACCTAGGCCTGAGACCTGTGACTGAAGCCCTGCTAAGAAGAAAGCAGAATTAACAGGAGATTTTATTTGGTTGTTTCCTGCCACTGGCCGACTGTAAAAATCATAACGCAGAACGATAACCCCTCACGTCTCAGCAGCTACCTGAGGAATTTCCGGCAATCAGTGAGTTGAAGGACAACAAGGCCTGTGCATGTTTTTTTCTGGGTGTTTTTTTTATCTGCACGATTTACATGGTGGATAATCCCGTGTCCCCTGCAGAGCTGAGCTCTTGCTGTCAGAGAGGAGGATGTGCTAGCCTCTTATGCTGTGTGTTCTCATTTTTCAGATATCTTGCTCCGAGCAGCAGGAGGTGCTTTGCTGTAGGAATCCTGAGTCACTCTTAGCCTCCTGCAGAGAATATTTCACCCATGTCTGTCATTGCCTTGCTGGAAACACTCACCCTACACCCAAGTTACAATGTTGCTGCAGGACAGATTGCCCAGCCAGGAAATTATTTGATTTGTAATAGCCCCATTCAGGACAAAGGGGACTCAAAGTACTGTACAAATATATTCTAGCGGCCACTGATCATGCTTGTAATAGTTAAGGTTGCAAAGTAGTTTGCATTATATCCCCCCCCACACACACATACGTCTTCTTTTCAGATCAAAATTTTCCAAAACATTCATTTTATGGGCAGAAATGTGCTACGCTTGGTTTCTCCTCACAGGTGAATATTGATGGAAAGTTTGGGCCAAAACTATTCAGTCATTTCTGAGTTATGGCAGGGTGAAAAAAAAGCCATTTTTGCATAACTATATAAAAAAAATATGTTGGACTGTTACAACTGTTTCTTTTCCAGCATCACTCAACACTGGCTAAACTATGAAAGATTAAAGTTGGCGTAAGAAGCGGCCCTAATGAGCAGAAAGGGCTCTGGCAATTTGCTTAAAAATTCAGATAAAAGAAACAACAGTTATATAAACATTAGAAAACACGCTCCAGCATGTGCGCCGTATAACACTCCATGAACAGTGACTCTGCCCTGTTAGCCAGGACTGTGGAGCCAGTTACCTGTGCAGGGCCATGCGGTCTGAACCAGTGGTTAAAGCTGATCAAAGCCAGAGTGGGAGCTCACCCACTCTCTTGTCACCACAGGTCTGGGTGTTAAGTGGTGAAGCAGCAGTGCCCTGCCCTGCAGTAGGGGAAAGAGAACAAATGTAGCCAAAAGAAGTTCCTGCCCCTCCCCCTCCCCCCAGGAGGCCCCATCAGGCTGCCTGTGCTCCTTGTGCAGAACTGGTTTGGGAACATCAGTAGTTTTCCAATCTCTGTGTCCAGCAGGACAGAGAATCTGTGTTGATGTAACATAAACAAGCCTAGGAAGTCTGGGGGCATCGTCCCTGGAAAGTGCTGATGCATTTTAGACAATGTTAAGTTGATTTAAAAAAAAAAAAAAGTTTTATGCAAAAACCTTGTTTGATGGATTCCTTCTCTGTCCTTCTCCCTGGGGGAGACAGAGCTGGTGTACGGGAGGGGAGTACGGTTCTCCCACAGAAGACGAGCTGGCAGGAGATGGATCTTCCCACAAGAAAGGAGACAAATAGGATGGGGTCACCTCTTCTTTTCCCATCAACTGCAGCTGCTCTACCCACTGGTAGAAATGGCTGTGCGCTTCCCCATAGTCACCACTGTTTAAAAGAGAGCTCCACGGACACTCCTCCATAAAAGCAGAGGGCCATGAGCTGCCAGAGGGTTGTGGGCAGAGACTAATGCATTTTAATTTAGTTTTATGACATATCTTAATCATCAGGGTCTCAGAAGGTTTGGCTCAGTAGTTAGAAATTGACATGTTCATCTGAAGCTGTAGGAGCAGCCCCACAATCCCGTGTGACAAATTCCCAAACTCCCTCCTACCTGAAGATAGGAAGCAGCTGCCCAATGGGCTGCTAGTGCTATTCCCTTACTCCAGCATCTCCATGGAAGGACGGCAGGCCTGGCTCCCTCCCCAGCATCCTTAAAGGGCATTTCTTCCCAAGAACGAGGCGAGATGGAGGGATGCATGCAGCCTCTCTCCAGCACTCTTGCTCCCTGGGGTGTGTGTGTGTGGGGGGGAGAAGCACATTCTCAGGCTTGTCTCCCCTCCTGGAGGCCTCACATTTCCATCATTCATTTCCTCTAGGTGTAGGGGAGGGCTGGAGGCTTTCCTCTTTGGTGTTGCCATTCTACCTGCCTTTCCCTCCTCCTATCCCTTTGGGTCCCCCTGGCTCCCATGACCCTGACTGCTGAAGCTGCATTGAATGACAAGACAGAGGCAACTGCTTACTACTCTGATTCATCTCCTCTGAACTCACAAGGGAGCAGCAGATGTGGGGGAAATGAGCCACACTCCCAGACACAGCAGCTCCTTGTGGCAGGACACCATAACTGCAGGTGAGCTTTCAGGTGGCCCCAGGCCACAGGCTAGAACAGTAATTTCCAGGGCAGGTTAGTAAAAGGCTGAGGTCCTGGCCAGATCTGGACTAATAGTAGCTGTTTTCCAATCTGTAAAATGGGGATAATATTTATTTACCTACATCACAGGACAGATCGCACAGAGTTTTGCAAATGGCGTTGGTCTCTTCTGTTCAGCCTTTGCTTTGTAACCACAAAGTACTAAGTGTTATTACTAGGTGGCAGGAATGCTGAGAGGATAAACATCTCCCTGTCCTGCAGCCTCCCACAGAGCCCAGAGGGGGTGGAAGATGACCAGGGGACAGCGTTTAGAGAAGGGAAGGACAGAAACATTTTATGTAAAGAGAGACACTCATGTAGGGTTTAATTTAAAGTCCATGACTCCTGTATTTTAAATATCTCTGTATAGTTATTGTACATACACACACACACGACTGTGGTGCAGCCACTAGTAAGACAGAGCACAGCAAAGGTTTAAGAGAACAGAGCAACACCCGGCATGTTTCAAAACAGGAAGTGAAGAACACAGCATCCCTGCTGCAATAGAAACAAAGGGAAGCATTTGAACCACTGATATGGAGAAAGCTGTTAGTGCTGTGGAACAGCCTTTTGCATTAGCCCCATTGCAACAGACCATCATGTTTAGTGTATGTGAAAACTGCCATAGAACACCCTGAATCAGACCATGTGCAAACCTTCCTGATGACACCAATGTAGGGAGATTATTATTAGCACGTAACAGAGACAATAAAAAAGGGATTAAAATTAAAGTCCTAGACCCAGATCTTCAAAGGTATTTAGGCTCCTAACTTGCATCAATGTCAATGGAAGTTAAATACCTCTGGAGTCAGGCCCTGCTGCCTAAAACATCTTTGCACTTCTCTGTCCCTTTCATTATTTTTCTACTGTGTCAGAGGTGTGCCCAGGCATTTTGGGACTTCAAAGGGGAATGAGATGCACATAAAACGCTACCCTCTTCCCGCCACTGAAAGTGGTGTTTTAGGAATGGCTAAAGAAGGAAATCTCTGAGCACATCAAATACTTGGGTACTCAGCATTCATGTTACAGAAGCAATTGTACATATACCCGCATCTTAAAGTTTGCCAGTAACTCTGTGCTTTGATACTGGAATACCACAGAAACCCCAAGCTACACTTTTCCCTTGGAAGGAAGTGATAAAATAGCTAATTTATACTGTCTCCTATACACACAATGCAAAGTCACACTTTGTTCAAGTCTGTTTTTTCCTGTTCTAGGGTGGTGGTAAGGCATGAAAGTTAACTATTGTAGGAACATATGATGTTGCTCCCCCATTTTTCCTGCATATGCTGGCAAATGGACAGTCTTTACTAGAAGTGAAAATACTGTAGTGAATTGCTAGGGGAATTTAAGGAGGGATGGCACTATTGCCAGGATGAAAACCCTTCCATTTCAAAAAGTTGGCAGGGGCTCTTTAATGATCATAATTGGCCAAGAATTGTTTTAAATCTCATTCAAAAGATGTCAGCTCCAGCAGCAGAGCTATAGAGCAACACAGCAGAGCATTACTTCAGCATTGGCCCAAAGCAAAGAGTGCCCCCTACCGGGCCACTGGTATCACTTCCTGTGGTGGACCAGCCAGTGTTGCCCAGCTTTGAGATAAGAACAAACTGCCAGCAGTATTGTGGCTACAGCCCAGCACCTACAGACTTTGATCACCCCTCCTTAAAATTTACTGCTGGTTATAAACTGTAATGACACAACTGGAGGAAAATGCCTTATCCGGCTGTAATAACGTAAGTGCTGGGAGAAGATGGAGTTCAGAGCCAAGGCAGGGTAAGGGAGACTGAAGACAAACAAACAAAACGCAAATAAAGGCATTAAATATTGATAGTATTCTGAGGGGCGTGGCATAAATGCACTGAAATTAAGCCTCTCTGATATAAAGGAAAAGCCAGGCAGTGGCAATGGGTTTCACCCTGAGAACACTAATGTGCAGTTGTTCCAAGGCGTGTTGGATGGGAGTAGTTGAGGGGAGAGGTTAGGGAAGGTGGCAGCAGCTGCTGCTAAGCAGGTAGGATGGAGGCAGGTGTAAGGAACAAGCAGAAAGGGCAGGCAGGGTGGGGAGAGGCAGCTGGGAGGAACTGCACTCAACTAGAGTTATGAATGTATAAACTCACTACCATCATTTAAAGGCCAGGCTAGTTAAAGTCCAAAGGTAGAGACCCCTCATAGCTTCCCTCCACACCACCAACCTTTTTCTCAGCACCTAATCCCTGCAGCCTCTTGAACCAGAGTTCAGTGGTAAGAACAGCTTCAATTATGCAAACAGGAGTGGAAGCTCTCACAGATTGCTCATGAGACGGGGAGTAGAGGAGGGGTGAGAACAAGCTGTGGTTCATTACTGGGAGGATCCAATGTTCCTCCTCAGTCAGGATATGCATCAACTTTCTGGGTCTCAGAATCCAGCAGCACCTGAAACAAGTCAGACTAGTCCATAGAGCCAGAGGAGCTGTGCTGGGAGCTGCACAGAAATAATGGTATTAAAACAAGCAAGTGCATTAAGTTTTAATCCTGATGAGACACTCCCAACATTCTTAAATCCCACCCTGCACTCCTGCCCCACTGTTTCCACCTGGGGAGCCCCCTTATCTATGCTCAGCTATCACAGTAGCAGCACCCCTTACGATTCCTCCATCCTTGGTGGGCAGGTGAGAGTTGCCCCACAATTTCAGAGATGGGGTTTTTCTACAGAATTACACAGAAGTGATTAATAAAGTTCTCTTTATTACAGACCTACAACCCCCCCCACACCCCCCCCCAAAAAACAAAAAAATGTTTCTCTTCATAAATCAGCAGCAGGGGAGAGTGTGGCATAGGCTCAAGGAGCCACAGAGGATTCATACTTGTCCCAGCAACAGGAGGACAAGGATGCAGGTATCATGGATGAAGCAGAGCAATCCCCGATTTTAACAAACCCACCCAGAGCAAATGTGTCCACATCTTGCAGAGAGTAACCACCCATTGCTCTGGGTCTGGATAGGACAGACACTGATAAACACACCTCTAATTCAGCAGTCGTCCTGCTTTCCCCACTGCCAGTTCTTTGCAGACAGATGGAAGCCCAATTCCAGCTTCTCCCACCCTCAGAATTGCTCAGGACTACTGCTGCCCAAGAGAAGAAGGTGGGCCACACCCACACACAAAAAAGGGCACAGGTTCTACAAGGCAGTTCAGTTTTGCTTCACGCCTCTCCTGGCAAGAGAACACGCAACATGACCAAATCCAGAGGCCTGGGTGCAGGTTTCTCTTGTTCAGGCTCCAATGAGTTTCTTAAGGAAGGCCTCCAGCTGATCCTCATCCTTTATCCCCACAAACTTATCCACAACATCTCCGTTCTTCATAGCCAGCACAGTCGGCACAGCTGAGACCTGGAAGGCAGAGAGGGCGCAAACAGACACACAATAAGCTATGCTGGGAGGAGCCCAGCTGCACAATGGCTTTGAAGGATGACCTGCAAAGCAAAAAAAATAAAAATAAAAAAAGAAAAGGCTTGGGCCCTTCTGTATAATTCATAAAGGACTGAAAAGTTTTCAGGGTTTTATTTTTCCTGCTTGCTTTTGACATTAGAAATTCAGGGCCTCTCTGGTCTAGAACAGTGGTTCTCAATCAGGGGTCTGGGGCCACCTGGGGGGGTTGCAAACAGGTTTCAGGGGGTCCACCAAACAGAACCAATATTGGACTCACTGGGGCCCAGGGCAGAAAGCCGAAACCCTGCTGTGCAGGGCTGAAGCCCAGGGACCTGAGCTTGTCACTTGGGGCTGAAGCAGAAGCCGGAGCAGCTTAGCTTTGTGGGGCACCGTGTGGCGTGGGGCCCTGGGCGATTGCCCTGCTGGCTACCCCCTAACGCCAGCCCTGGCTTTTATATGTAGAAAACAGGTGTTGTGGCACAGGTGGGCCCTGGAGTTTTTAATAGCACGTTGGGGAGGGGACTCAGAAAGAAAAAGGTTGAGAACCCCTGGTTTAGAAGACCCTAGGGCAGATGGAGAACCTGCTCAGCCCTTTAATTAAGGGGTAAAAGCTAACAACGAACACTGTCCGAGACATCCTCCAGCAAAACCATGGAAGGCATCGATGCTGCTCATGTTTTCGATCCTTATCTATGTCCTGACTTAACTAAAAATCAATCCATGCAGCTTTTGTAGTTTAGACAAGACCCAAGATTAAAAATGCAGACAAAATACCCATTTTTTCCCCCAAATAAAAATAGTAACCTCCTTCCCCCCCCCCCCCCTTATCTCATCACAAGGCAGTGCAGGAGGGAGCAAACCCAATGGTTTAGAAATACTTTATAGGGCACTTTTAAAATATATTTTACAGTGGGTGGTTGTTCCCCACAATTCAATGTGGACCAGAGTGGAACTGCACCTTTCCCCAAGTAGGAAAGGATTCCTTGTCCTCCTCCACTCTTGGAGAAATATTCTTGTGTTAGCTCTAGACTGTCCGTCCCCCTCCCCAAAATCCATCTCTTTGCTTCTCCCTGCTCTCACAGCTCATGGCTTCACTGACAGCACGGTCAGAGACCACCACCTGCTGATGATTAGGTAGGGGAAGGGAAGCCCTCAAACTGAGCTGGCAGCCAGCTACAGTGCTTTGGGTGTTACTCTCTCAGCCGATCCCCCGCAAGCTTTGTTCAAAACTAAGGAAGTAACAGTGCAAAGGATGGCACTCAGGATCAAAGCAAACTCCCCGGGGACTCAGTGGGGGGGATGAAGAAACCTTGTGGCCATCTATTGGGGAAGGCGTAACGAGACTCAGACCAGCATGGAATGGCAAGGGAAAGAATTTGGTAGTATTTTAGAACAGCCAGGCACATGCCTCCTGCTACTTCATGGCCCTTATCTGTATAGCGCTTATCTCCTGGAATGTGTCCCATCCTTATCTTGTAGGAATGCATCCTGGGAATGAATCCACTCAGCGAGTACATTCCCAGCTGCACTGTCTCTTGCTGCCATCAGGGATTTGCCACCCACACAAATCCTCCCCACAGGAAATCCCTTAGAGATATGGCTCCTCTCTCACCAGCAGTTTGACATGAAAGAGGTTTTGTTGGCCCTGTCCCTCCCCCTCGCCCATCCAGAACTGTTCCCTACGAATATCCTCCAGGGCTTTATACAGACCAGTTTTAGATAATTCAGGCACTGGGGCTCCTCCTGCCACTTGCCCAATGCCGGTTTAATCTGTGTTCTTTAGCTCCCCCTAGTGACTAGTTGCAGAAGTGCAGTGTAGCCCTGGAAAGCTGCTCACTGCACATATGGTGCAGCTGATGTGCCTGTGTGTGAATTTTTTTCTTTTCAGGAAGAAAGGATATAACGAGGAAGCACTGAGCTCGCCTTAATTATGCCCTCCTGGGGCAACGTAGTTGTTATTTTTCAGGGATATCTTCCCCATGTCTCTAATATAGATTAAACACCAAGTGGAGTTACACGTGAGGCTATTTTATAGATGAGTTTGGGTAACAAACCATCTGCTTTAAAGGTCCACATGATGAAAGCAAGCACTGGTCCAAGTGCGGAACAGCAGCAGCCTCCAGAGTTGAGGAGCATTAACTTAATGCTGAGTTACAAGCCTGTGTGCGTGGGCCAGCATGAACCTCACGTGCACCTGTGGCTGAGCCCTCCATCTCCTCCCACACACACACGCGCACACGCGGAGGAAGGGGACAGCTATAGTGGCTTTCAGCTACTCTGTGCTTCCAGATGCTGAACTGCTCCAGGGGGGCGGAGTGGCCCCCAGCATAGCTTAAAAAAGTCTGTCTAACTTGCAACAGCATCCCAGGATGTCCTATGGGCAGCCCCATGTCAGGGTTTGTCAGGAACACCTCGGGTTCTGCACTGCCTGCACCAGCGGAAATCTCCCGCAGACAGAACCAGGCCTGTTAGGGCCCATTTACGCCACTCCTGTACTTTTATGCAGCATAGAGAGGCCAGAGAAGAGGTGAGGATTTCACCAGTAAGTTTAGGAACAATGCAGGGAACTCCAGAAAGGAACAAGCTACTACTGCTGAGATGTCTCCAGCCAAAGGAATCCCACTGCTATCTTTCCAAAACTACCACACCAGCCAGTCTATGCATTGACCAGCAGCAGCATGGGAGAAGGGACTGCGCTTTCCCAGATAGGATTAAAATGCATGCTGGCAACAAGCCAATGCAACTGAAGCTGAGAGAATCCCACACAGAGCAGAACAAAGCCAAAGTACTCCCCTCTCTTTGCCCTTGTGGTTAAGAAGGGAAGTGACAGTGGGGGGAGACCTCCTGAAAAGTGGGTGTTGGATGAGAAGGGACTGAGAATTGTAGGAGAACGAATTCTTGTCTTGTGCAGAACTGGATCTGCAAGGTTTCTAGCAGGAAATGCTTCTGGGACGTGTGCTCTGCTGGGACAGCCTGGAGCCAAGGGCAGGCAGAGACCCATGTGAAGGAATGCTCAGGCATTCCAAAGTTCTCCGAGGGGGTCTCTCTCCATCCCCCGCCCCCCCAAAGAATCCACCGCAGAGAGGAAGTTGTGCAATCTCAGGCTGGGCAGCCGGCCAGGGTCTGCGTGTGGAGGGGAGGGAGAAACGTGGGAGGAAGCTGGTTTCCTGGCAGCTAGCAGGGGAATTGCGGGAGTGAGAAAAGGGCCTTGAAAATCCCAGGACACAAGCAGAGAACAATTTGAGAGTCCTGGATCCTAGGTGGAAGGGCCCTCGGTTCCTGTTGCTAGAAGAGGATGCTGCTAGCAGGGTAGTTCAGATTTCCTGCTCCAGTGTAGGTGGATTTCTGACCCCCTACTCTAAACACCATAGCCTCCTCTTCTTTTGTGCGGACCTACAACAGCATGGAGCCACTCTGGCCATCCCCTCCAGCTTTTGCACTCTCACTGCCTTGGCTAGCAACTCTTCAGAGGGAGGAGCAAAACGAAGCTACTCTAACCCTGAGCTCAGGACAACACAAACCAAGAACCAAATGTCCTCCTCAAAAAAGCAAGCCAGAAACTGTAAGGATCAGAACAAAACTCCCCGTTGCATTTCCATTTCACCATGGTCCCACTGCTGCCCAGCGAGGAGTCTGAAGCACTAACAAAAGTAGAGGTGTATCATCTGGACAGCACAGGGTGCAGGTCCACCAAGGACCCAGGATCCCCAGCACTTTCTGCAGAATGGGAATTTAACAGAGTTTGCCTGTGTCTACATTTAAGGCTCAGGAAGAGGCCCTATAATCCAGCCCTTGACTACAGCATGAATACTGCTTACATCCTCCCTGACGGAGTTATTTGCGAATCTAAAATGATCATTTCAGTTATCCAGTTTGTTTGACAAGATTTCCCTGGGTCAAATCCCCATTAAACTGAACAATTCTCATCCCTCAAACTTCCCTTAGAGGAACAACACTTACAGGGCTGTAATTTTCAGCCTTTTTCCTAGTGCCTTTAAATACTGGTTTTCCAGTTGCCTGGGATTGCTCTCCTATAATTGTAGCAGAAGTGCTACCAGTTACTATAGCAAGGCTTGGAACAATAATGATTAACCTATTTGATCCCTAATCTCTTATCTGTGGACAGAACAATCCTTACCCAGTGCCTGGTGTACATCTCTTGGCTTCAAATACTTCATTGCACTGTTTAAGCAATCACAACCTCTCCCAGGGGCCATCAGGGTTGGATGGAGCAGGAGTCCTGGGGGGTGGGCAGATAGGAGGTGGGGCCCGGGCCATGACCCCCCTACCCTAACCGGCTCCCCATACAATTTACAAAACCCAATGCGGCCCTCAGGCCAAAAAGTTTGCCTGCCCCTGTGTTAATCCCTAAGGGGAAGGAGCACAGCTCTCCTCTCCAAGGGGAGAGTGAATATTAATCCTTTTGCTGCAGGGTCTTATTGTAGAATACAGCAGCAGTGTTCTTTGTCCACTAGGTACTGGGAAGGAGAGACACCAGGTCCCTACAACACAGAATACAAAGTGTATAGTGCTCACTTTGTATTTATTTTTCATTACAAGTATTTCCACTGAAAAAAATAAAAGATAGTATTTTTCAATTCACCTTATACAAGTACTGAAGTGCATTCTCTATCATGAAAGTTGAACTTACAAATGTAGAATTATATACAAAAAACTGCATTAGAAAATAAAACAATGTAAAATTTTAGAGCCTGCAAATCCACTCAGTCCTACTTCTTTTTCAGCCAATCGCTCAAACAAGTTTATTTACATTTGCAGGAGATACTGCTGCCTGCCTCTTGTTTACAATATCATCTGAAAGTGAGAACAGGCGTTCTCATGGGGCTGTTGTAGCTGGTGTCCCAAGATATTTATGTGCCAGATGCACTAAAGATTCATATGTCCCTTAATGCTTCAACCACCAATTCCAGGGGACACGCGTCCATGCTGATGACGGGTTCCGCTCGATAACAATCCAAAGCAGTGCGGACTGACACATGCTCATTTTCATTATCTGAGTCATATGCCACCAGCAGAAGGTTGGTTTTCTTTTTTGGTGGTTTGGGTTCTGTAGTTTCCACATCAGAGTGTTGCTCTTTTAAGATTTCTGAAAACATGCTCCACACCTCGTCCCTCTCAGATTTGGAAGGCACTTCAGATTCTTAAACCTTGGGTCGAGTGCTGTAGCTATCTTTAGAAATCTTGCATTGGTACCTTTTTTGCGTTTTGTCAAATCTGCAGTGAAAGTGTTCTCAAAATGAACAACATGTGCTGGGTCACCATCCGAGACTGCTAGAACATGAAATATACGGCAGAATGCTGGTAAAACATAGCAGGAGACATACAATTCTCCCCCAAGGAGTTCAGTTACAAATTTAATTAATGCATTATTTTTTTTAAACGAGCATCATCAGCATGGAAGTGTGTCCTCTGGAATGGTGGCCGAAGCATAAAGGGGAATATGAACGTTTAGCATATCTGGCACATAAATACCTTGCAATGCTGGCTACAAAAGTTTGTCTTAGTGACTGGCTGAACAAGAAGTAGAACTGAGTGGACTTGTAGGCTCTGAAGTTTTACATTTTTTGTTTTTTAGTGCAGTTATGTAACAAAAAAAAAATCTACATTTGTAAGTTGCACTTTCATGACAAAGAGATTGCACTACAGTACTTGTATGAGGTGAATTGAAAAATACTATTTCTTTTATCATTTTTACAGTGGAAATATTGGTAATCAAAAATAATATACACTTTGATTTCAATTATAACACAGACTACAATATATAGGAAAATGTAGAAAAAAATCCAAAATATTTAATAAATTTCAATTGGTATTCTATTGTTTAACAGTGTGATTAAACCTGTGATTAATTTTTTTGAGTTAATTGCGTGAGGTAACTGCGATTAATTGACAGCCCTACTGACAAGCCTTTCCTTATTATAAAGATACCCTCGTGCCCCCTCCTAGCCACCGCTGGAACAGAGTCCTCCTGCTCCTGGCCCATACCTCATATTCAATGGCCAGGTCTGTGTGATCATCAATGTCCACTTTCGCCATCAGTACCTTCCCCTGCTGCTTGGCCACCATCTTCTCTAACCTGGGGCCCAAGATCTTGCAGGGGCCGCACCACCTCACAGGGGAGAAAAAAAGCAGGCATTACACAAGGAACTGCCGGGCAGCCACAGTTTGGATTCACACCATTCATGGTATTTCAGAGGCAACCTGATCACCACCTAACCCCTCCTCCCTACACTGACCTTTACACTATGGGAAATTACCACAATTTAAACACCACGGGTGAACATTAACCAACCACTTTTGCAATTGTTAGACTCAGAATCACAGTCCGAAAGTAACACAGATTCTGAGACTGTCTACACTATGGAGCCTATGCTGGCATAGCCCCTTAGCATAGACACAGACTACACTGAGAGTATGTCTACACTACAGTGGCACAGGTATAGTGTTGCTGCTGTAGCATAGATGATTCCAACATGGACAGAAGGGGGTTTTCTGCCAACGTAGATAATCCATCTTTCAGAGGCAGTAGCTAGGTCGATGGATGAATTCTTCCATCAAACTAGCCGTGTCTTACAGTGGGGGTTAGGTCGACTTAACTATGCTGCACAGGGGTGACAGTTTTCACAGCCCTGAATGATGTAGCTAGGTCAACCTAAGTGTCAGGTGTAGACCAGGCCTGAGAAAAGGAGTTTTTCTCCCAGTGTAGGAACACCACCTCCCTGAATGACATCAGCTATGCCAACAAAAGCCCGCTTCTGTTGACATAGCTGCATCTACACTGGGGATTTTGTCAGCAAAGCTATGCCAGTCAGGGGTGTGGGTTTTTGATACCCCGACCAACGCAGCTATGCCAACAGAACTTTTAAGCATAGACCAAGCCTGGATTGCAACACAGTTTAGAGAGAGGCTTCCATAAGAAAGGCATTATTAAATCAGGGGAGGGTGGGAAGAGGCTGCTATTCAGTGTTAGCCCATTACTCTTGAAACACCTCAGTCTCCAAAGTGATTGCTGTGTTTACCTAAGGGCTCTCTTCCACAGCAAAATCACTGTCACGGAGAGGCTGTATCTATTTAAAAAAGAAAAAAAACAACAACAGACACTACCTGTACCAAACTCTGGTATTAGGAAGAGTTTGAATGGAAGGCATTGGTGCTAGTCAAAATGCTGAGTTCTTCCTCTAACTGCACTTGAAGTCATACTGCCCCACTTACATTGATCTCAACCCCACCTACCCTTACAAAGAAAAGAAGAATAAATTCCCAAACCCTTACATCGTGTTTTAGATTGAAACCACAGCTGGTTTTGCTCCCTACGCTACTCCCAATAGCTCTTGGTCTCTCTACCTGCAGACATACAAGTTGATCCTCCTTCTCATGGCCCCAGTCATCATTAGTTTCTATTTCAGTCTGTTGCTCTTGTCCATTTATATTGAGAGTTTTCCAGACTCTATGCTCTGTATTTGTACAGAACCAAGCACAAAGGGGGCCTTTATGTTGCTTGGGGGCACTAGGTGCCACCAGACACAAATGAGACAGAAAATTTCTATTACTATAATTTAGCAGATAAAATCTTGGAATATTTTCGTTGTTAGTCAATGGCAATATCTTTATCAATGCCAACTGCTGATGGTATTTGCAAAGGCTTTTGCTAACAACTCATTGTTACTGGTGAAAGTCTTTCCCCAGTGTAAACAGCATTCAAAAAAAATGGGACAGACATTATCTAATTTGATTATAGATGAAGCTATGAACTTCTCAGCAACTACTTCTGGTCACCCGGGAACTAGTAGCTGCTAAAGAAAACATGAAGGTAACAAGAGGAGTATTTGGGAATGATTTAAAAATTGCATGGAGATTAATTTGGAGGACACAGATCACTTGTAATACACAGCTTTCATGCAGCAATTTGTTCTAGTTGTCTGTTTGGGCCTAAATGTCAATAAAGAAAACATAACGAGTTTGTGCAGCACATTTAATGCTAGCAAGTATCCTTATGACACAGTAAGGAGAGAACCTCATGAGCCATAATGGGAGAGAGCTGAACTGTAGGGCAGTAAAATGTAGCAATAAAATAGATTCTGGTGTTTGTCGCTGTCAGGCTGTGGGCTGAAAAAGGTGGAAGCCAAAATAATATTAAGTAAATAAAAGGCTTACTAAGACCGGGGTTGTTATGCTTGTTCATTCTGTTACTGTGATGAAGTGGGAATCTTCTGTAATATTCTCATGAATGATATGCATGGCAGTGACTTACTTGACTAGGGATTGCCACCCTACAGGTGTAGAGCAGGAGATATGAGGTGTTCGGTCACCTAACTGTCTGGGCCAGTATGAATGGGTCCTTGAAGGGACTGACCCATATCATTGGAGGATCCAGAAAGACTATGGGAATCCCAACAACTGAACAATTGACAGTGATCCACAGAGAACTCCACACAAAACTCCGGCAGGTGGAACATGTGAACTCAGCAAGAGGAAGACAATGGACCAAGAGATGAGGAGATGCTAAGATACAAGCTGGTCTTTGGAGAGACATGGGACTGACAGACAAAGAGACACAAACATGGAGAGTGTGGAAACTGATTCCACGGCCGCTTTGCTGGCTGATTGCACTGGCTTGGCCAGTATGGATTATGTCTTAACCTTTAAGTCTCTATGCTAACTTAAGGACTTTCCAGTGCTGTGTTACATTTGACTAATAAACCCTACTCTGTTTGGTGTCACTGCAAATACTTGCTGAGGTGCACTGGTCCTGGAAGACAGGAAGTGGCTCTGATAAGGAGTTATCTAAGTTGGACTTGCTGAGTAGAACTCAAGAGCCCAGACACTCAGTTTTGGAGACGCTGAAGCCGTGTGGCCGACCTTTAAGGAAGAATGGGCCCCCTTAGGGATCTGGCACACTGACAAGGTTCCTGTGTGTGTGTGTGTGTGTGTGTTTGGTGGGGGGGACAATGCAGGATCATGTGCCTCCCCATATTTCTGCCAGGGGTTGCCAGCCCTGCTCCGTCACATGGGATGGCTGGACCCCCTCCCTGTCCGGCAGCTGCTGGGGGAGCCAGTGAGCTGAGCCCTGTGGGGAGAGGCAGGAGCAACAGCTGCGAGCTGCAGGGAGGGGCCACTGAGGTTGGGGGGGAGGGAGGACACCTGCCTGGTGGGGTGCCATAACTCAAGCTGTTCTGGGGCAGCCAAACCTTTAAACTGTGTCTCTCCCCCCCCCCTCCATCAGCTGGTATATGTCATCTCTGGCGGCAAGGGATCGTTTAAAGCTGGGGAATAGCACAGATCCCATGGATCCATGACAATTACACAATCTGTGTTAACATCTCAGTGAAATACCATAAGTGTTACGTTTTGTATAGCATTCTGTATTGTTGACCAAACTTGCTAAAATCTTATACTAAACTCAAGAGTATTTCGCTATGTCTGCACTACAGAGCCGATGCCAGCACAATCCCTAGTGCAGAGGCAGCCTACATGACAGAAAATTTTCTGGTGGTGTAGGAACACAACCTCCCTGAATGACAATAGCTATGTTAACAGAGAAACTCTTCCTTCAATGTAGCTGCCTTTACACTGGAGGTTCTGTCAGCTTAGGTGTGTCAGTCAGGGGTGTGGCTTTTCCAGTCCCATGAGCAATGCAGCTATGCTGATATAACTTTTAAGCATAGACAAAGTTTAGTTCTCTGTGTCACGCAATAGCTTCTGAACGCTGCATTTGATCAATTCCAAAACTCCAGGGAACGTTCTAAACATCAATGGCCAGAACCCTATTGATTTTGGGGTTAAAAAATAAATAAATCAGAAAACCAGAAGGGGCAATGTGGGGGACACATGAAGCCCTGCCAGCTCTTTAGCCCAGTCACAACCACTTCTGCAATTATCTACAGCTCAAAAGAACTGGTTGATGGTAGCCATTAATGTCTTCCAGCATAACATACCCTGTCTCATCTCTGCTCATTCTCCCAATAGAATTTAACACATTGACATCCTGAATGACTTCTCTCCCAGAAAGAAAAATAACGGTGGAGGAAATAGAGCTGTGCACACAGCCTCTGGCATGGTGGGGGAGGAGAGTGGGGGACCCTGGTATGTGGGGAAGGAGAAAGGGAGACACAGAGAGTCCCTAGTTTGGGTGGGAATAGAGGGCATGGGGTAATGAGGGTCCACATAGAATTCTTGCCATGGGAGGAGAATGGGATACTGCAGGATAGATAAGAGAGTGACGGGGGGCACACAAAACCCCTGCTGAGGGGGAGGCTGTGGAATGCTTTGGAATGGGTGGAGGGAAGAATGGGGGAAAATAGAGAAAAGGGGCCATACAGAGTGTCTGCCATGTAGGGAAATGGGAACAGAGAGCTGGGGGAGGAAAATGAAGGGCACACAGTAACCTTTTGCTGGCAAGGCTTATTCTGTTCTAGGAACCGGTATGAACTATACTGACAAAAGTGCTTTTGTGGAGATAGAAGCTGTCTCTCCACTAAGAGGGTTTGCTGGTATAGCTATACCAGCAAACTTGAGTAAGTGTAGTGCTATATGAGGCCAGGTCTAACCCCCTCCTCTCATTCCTGATGGCCCTCCCTGGGATCCCTGCCCCATCCAACCACCCCTTCTCCCTGTCCCCTGACTGCCCCCTGCCGCCCCATCCAACTCCCCCTCCTTCCTGACTGCCCCCTCCCAGGACCCCTGCCCCATTCAACCCCCTGTTCCCCCCCGACCACCCCGCCCCCTATCCACATCCCCGGCCCGTGACCACCACCCCGAACTCCTCTGCCCTCTATCCAACCTCCCCCACCGCCCCCCCCGGCTCCCTGCCCCCTTACCGCGCTGCCTGGAGCACCAGTGGCTGGCAGCGCTGGAGCTGGGCCATGCCGCTGCCACCACGCAGCTCAGAGCACCCGGTCAGGCCGGGCTCTGCAGTTGTGCTGCCCCACGAGCCCAGAGCATTGCACCCGGTGGTGGAGCGAGCGAGCTGAGGCTGCAGGGGAGGGGGGACAGCAGGGGAGGGGCCGGGGGCTAGCCTTCTGGGCCAGGAGCTCGGGGGCTGGGCAGGATGGTCCCGCAGGCCGGATGTGGCCTGCAGGTTGTAGTTTGCCCACCTCTGCAATACTCACTGTGCATGAAAATCTACCACCACCGGCTTTTGGCTGTTCACAACTCTGTCCTGGAAGTCAGACCCATCCTGGATGTTAAAGGTGGCCCTGCAGACAGGTGTGGTAGAAAACGTCCTAATGGAAGCAGGCACAGTGATCTGGGTAAGAGGGACAAGTGATCTAGGGTAGCATGGTGCTGCCGACACCTTGGAGAGGATCGACACAAGTGGCACAGAGAGCTTTTGGGGGGAGATGGATAGAAACCTCCTCAGCACGAGTCTCTGGGCCATCTGTATAATGAAGGGGAAAAGGCATTTTGGATCAGCCCATGCCATAGAGTAAAGGAGAGCAGAGAAGGAACATTTCTGGATATTATGCTTCTGAACAGCTCTCCAGCTCCAGCAATTCCACTGCTGCTTCCCTCCCGCTTCCTACAGCTCAGCCAATGCCCCTCCATGCCATCCCTCCCCACAAGTGCTCCTTCTCCATGCCCTGCCACCCCATCTGTGCCATGCTAGCCTCCCAGTGCTCCTCCCTCTTATCCACAGCCCCCTACCATCACTGCCCCTTCCCCCCCCCCCCCACCCCCCCCCCCCTGCTCCGCGCTCCCCCTCCCCCACCGTGCCAGCCCTGCTCCCCTCCCCCTCCATGCCAGCCCTGCTCTCGTGCTCCGCGCTCCCCCTCCCCCACCGTACCAGCCCTTCACTCCCCGCTACCCCCCGTGTCCCCCACCCCGCAGGCGGCCGGCGCAGTCACCCCGCACGCTGGGCCCGGCGGCAAAGCGCTGTCCCCAGGTTCCCCCCACTCACCTTCCCGGCGGCGGAGGTGACGCAGACGCTGCCGGAGTCGCGCTGCCGGGGAGCTGATTGGCTGGGGTGGCGGAGGACGACCCTGAAAAACGGATTGGCTGGGGAAATGGATTTTTTCACGGCTTCCCGCTGATTGGCCCTTGAACAGCAACTTCGGGCCGCTGTTTTCTAGGTCTGGAAGATGATTGGCTGGCGAAGATGTCCTTCAGGACCCTGCGCGTAGTTCTAGGCTTTGGTTGGCTACCTTCAGAATCCAGGGTGGGCTCCTGGGTGCTGATTGGCTGCTGAGAAGGGCTGTTCAATAGCATGACCCCTCTACCCTCCTCCACCCGCTGCGCCCATGAACTGCCGAGCTCGGCAGTGCCTCCCTCACCCCCACCCCCACCCCGTGAGCATAGGGCGCGCGCAGGCTGCAGCCGCTGCGCGCAGACCTGGCACGGAAGGGGAGGGGGGAGAGCGCAGCTTGTGCCCCCTGCCCGGCCTCACAGCGCACCCCCTGCCCTGGGGTGGGCCTGGCCATGTGACACCTTGCTGGGCTGACCAGGCAGCGAGTGTGAAAAATCAGGACGGGGGGTGGGAGGTAACACAGACGCCTACATGAGACCAAGATATCAGCACTGTCCCTATAAAATCAGGACGTCTGGTCACCTTACACTGTGCCCCCGAGGCCAGTGCAAACCAGCACAGAGCGATGGGTCAGTGAATCCAGGAGGCTTTTGACAAATGGTCCCTGGTCACTACGACTAAACAGCTTAAAGAGGAGCAGATGCATTGCTGATGTTGCTTAATTCACCCTGCTCCTCCTTTAATATTTAGACCTAGAAACGTGGGCCTGGATGCATCAGTCAGGACTGGGACCCTATTGTGCTAGATGTACAAACATAGATTGTCAAATTCAAGTGCTTCAAAATCATGAGTCAGGTCCTAAAAATAATAATTGCTTAACAATTATTGTTAAGTTTTTTGTTTTTCAATATATATTGGATTCTTTTTATTTCCCTTTGTGTTTCTGAGCCTTGTTTTCAAGCTTTGCTTCACAATTATGACTTTCACTGACTAAAAAGTATGCTCTAATTCTGATGCAGACTCTTGAGTTCAGGAGATGGAGGTTTAAGAAAAACAAAACCTCCATAGAACACCCATGCTAAATGATGTTGGCAACCCAAAAGTGTCATTCTTCCTTATGTGTCAATACAGAACCTAGTACCCCACCACAGTGGTGTGCAGCATCACAAGTGCAGAATGGCCAGTGTGTTTCAGATCGGCTCTGTGGCGGGGCGACGACTCACAGGAGACTCACGCCTCCTGCTGGTTCCTGGGAATTAGCTCTGTTTCTAGCTCTGGAGTGCCCTTTGCAGGCCAGTGTCCTGCTTGCCACTGGACCCCAGTGCCCCTTTACCCTGGGGCTGCCCCCTGGCAATACCCCCACCAGTCTCTATGGGTCTGCCCTCTCTGGGAAACCCCGTACATACTCTAATCCCCACCTTGCCACAGTCTGGGCTACTGCCAGTTATTACCAAGCCCCCACTCCCTGGGGCAGACTGCAGTGTAAAAGCCACTCATCATAGGCAAGGGGGTTTGGACCTACTGCCTTCCTCTGCCTCCCAGTACCTCTATGGGCCTTGGAGCAGGCCCTGCAACCTGGGGAGTTGCCAGCCTGGAGCTCCCCTGCTCCTCTGGCTCGCCCCAGCCCTACTTCACTCCCAGTACCCTTTCTGCAGGCAGCCAGGCCCTGCTCTCGCCCAGCCTGGAGAGAGAGAGAGAGAGAAAAACTTCTTTTGGGCCTCTGGTTCACAGCCTTTTTATACAGGCCATGGCCTGGATGGGGCGTAGGCCAGCTGCAGCTGCTTCCCCAGTCAGCCCAGCTTAGCAGCTCTCAGCCACAACTTTCTCCCAGGGCTGACGTTAACCATTTTCCTGCTGGAGTGGGGGAGCCACTCCACTACAGGCTCCAAAGAAAATTAAGGATGATGTAAATATCAGATGATTATTATCCTGCCTATTGTCTTTGTGCCAACAGACTGATAAGCCAACCCTTAGCTTACTACCTCACTGTACACTGAGGCTGCCACCTGCAGTAACTTCTGCTACAAGGTGCAAAAAGGCAAAAAATTTCAAGCCAATGATAGTCATTACCACAAATAAAACCTTGCTAATTGTGGCACCTTCATTCTATCCCTGTTTATTCACCTGACAGATGGCAAGAACTGTCCTAACCTATTGTTTTTGTTGCCCGCTGCTTTACAGTGGATACAAGCTGGGGTAGTAACAAAGCAAAGTGATCCCAGTTTTGTGCAGTGAGCCCAGTTTTGTGCAGTGAGCCCAAATCCATAAGTAACTAGTCCCTGCTAGTTGCAATACAGCAGCATCCCACTACTTTGGAAACAACACAATCTATTCTCTGTCTTTGTTAAACTAAAAGATCTAAAAACTGTCAAAGCGCAGGTGGGGTGGGAAGTGTCTTTCACAGCATGGCGGGGAAGGGCTTTATAAAAACATGTAGCTTAGATGAAAGGTGTTGTTGGATCAACAGCTTTGAAGACTGAAGGCACCTCTTTAGTCTCAGATGGAGCAGTGGTCACTCACACACACACCCCCCTTCTACAACAGTGGTCTCCAAACTTTTTTGATCGCGCACCCCATCAGTAAAAAAAAAATTTGAGCACGCACCCCCCTCCCGCGCCAGCTCTACCATTTTTGCCAAAGCAAAAAAAAACAAAAACAAAAAAAACCCCAACCTCCTCCTGCTGCGTTGCGCACCCCCAAGGATCCTCTTGCGCACCCCACTTTGGAGACCACTGTTCTAGAGCAGTGTGTGGGCCAAATTAAGACTGTGCTGGGTGAAGACTATGTGTTGCTCCTGTGTCCCAGAGGGTGAGAGCAAAGGCAGTGCTGTGATTAGGGTAAATGGCACTGGTCAGATGAGTATTAACCTTGCAATTTATTTGTCCTACAAGCTCCTTTTGTCCAAAACCTGTTGGACTGGATTAAAGAAGGATCCAACATGGCAAGCATATAGGGGGTAGGATGTAAGAGTGGCTTGTTTTGCTGTTAATTGCTTTTCTCATACCAGTGGTCAGTCTACCTTTGCATACTTTGAATCCCTTACTCCCTTTATGGGCTGGATCCAAAGCTCACTGAAGTTTGTAGAAAAGCTATTGATTCTCATGGTTTTGGCCATACCTGCACGTATACCTATCCCCTCTGAGCAAAGGGTTAAAAAGCCAACAGTGGGAGCGATGTAAACGTTTTTTTATACTGCATTGGAAGAATATAACCATACAAAACATATACAACCAATTACAAGAGGCAGCAATCCACTTCAACAGGAGATATAATAAAATTAAATTGGGCATTAGTATTAAAATGAAATTCTGCTACGAAAAGTCATTACAAAAATGGCACCATGAGAGTTTGTGTTTATTGCTCCTTTGTGACATCCAGATCCAACTTGTCTGCTTTACAATTAGAATGGTTTTCCTAACTATCATCCCTGCTTGGGATTCCAAAGGGACAATGGATTTGGATTGGTTCAAGCGCCACCAAAGATGAAGTTGGAACTTAACAAATGTTATTGATTACATGAGTCGGAATGAGCATGATTCATTTTGTCAGCTGTTCTGGCTCTGCATGGGTGGCAGGAGTAAACAGTAAAACCTTCTGACATTGAAGTTAACAGATCTGATTCGGACACACAACAGGGAGCACACACTGGTGAAGAAGAAGGTGTCATTTGTAGTCACTTTTCAGAGCAGAACTGCAATCTAAGGGAACCCACATACTAGGAATTTACAGTCTCACGATCTTGTGTGTGGATATTACAGAGGGTTCTTTGTGTGTGTGTGTGCACGCATGCATGTGTGTACGTACAGTGGGCCTACTCTTGGCTTTAGTATTTCATAGACAATGAAACTGAACCTTTAGGTCAGACAGGCCGGTTAGCGCTCTCACTAGCCCTCCTAATTCCACCCCCCTTGGATAGTCCACATGTAGGATGCCCATGGTGAGTTGTGTGGGCTGCTTGGTGAATACAGACTTTTCAACCATCTCCCTCTGCGCCAGATTTGCATCTAGTGCAAACGGATGTAGTTCCATTAAAGGGAGTGGAGTAATACCAATTTACACCAGCTGAGACGCCAACTCTGTTTCTCCCGGTAGCAGCTACTAAGAGGATCCTTTGACAGCAGCAGCATTTTCACCAGTGTTCCCAGTTAAGAACGACACCCCTTCCAATCCCACACTCATCTCAACTGCTCCCCAATCTCTAGCAGCAAAGAGCTATAGGAACTGGGTCTTTATAGAAAGAGCAAGAAAATTTAAGGGGTCCCTGGGAAAGGCTACTTAGGGATCAGCTAATAGGGAGGGATTATTCAGGTCCACCCTCTCCTCCACCCATCTTACCGGGAAGCACAAATGCAAGGTATTCTCATGGATATGGGGAGAGCAGGAAGACTATTCCCACCTGCCCCTCCTCTACCTCTCAGAAATCATGGGGACATAGGAAGACTGAACTCAAACTCCTTGCCCTGATTAGTGGTTTCCAAGAAGTGAGAGGTCTGTGCCTATCAGATAATGAGCAATAAAACGCAGATAGACAATTTACCATACAACATCTGAAAGCTGTAAATAGGAACATCTGGGAAGAAAACTAGGAATACACATTTTAAATAGAGTGAAATGCACTGGAAGCTTTTTGGAAGGACATAGTGCAAATAGGACAGGTATTTTGCTAAAAAATACAGGGACTATCCCTTCTAAATAGGAGCAGCTGGCAAAGAATACCAACTCCACCAAGTAAAGGAATGGATTGGCCCTGCTACCCTATCTACTGACAGTTCACATTGGGTCTAAGCTTCCTAGGCTAGCTGCTCGCCATTAAAGAGGGAGGTGGCTTTTGGGACCCCCGTCCAGGCAGTGACATTATATTACCCTGCACTAAAACTAAATATACTGGCATGCACCTCATTGTCTCCATCAAAGTGCATGAAAAATTTTGCTTCTGAAGGTACCGCTTCTGAATTCAGTGAACATACAAATCTTCAAGTATAAACAAGAATGTACTGGACACAGCATCCAATGATCAGAGTCTCCAACCTGCCCTCAAGACGTGTGACTGTGTCACATCAAAACCGAAAATATTTCATGTTAAGCCATCTGTGCATCTCTTCTCTCTTTCCCTCCCCATACCTGTGATCCCTAGATGTTGCCCCAGACATTGGTCCGTAAGATAAATACAACACTGTCTTCAAGCACTGTGGGCTCTGCAGGGACAAAGGAGAAGCCTCCGCCTCACTGAATCTCAGCTTCTCACTTATCCTCCAGAGCACATCGGTCCCATCAGTCACAACAGATCTGAGCAGGTCTTTGGCAATATGTGGACAGCTGGAGGGATGGGCAGGAAGCCAGTGGCACATGAAAGAGGTTGGAATCCTGCTGCAGATGTGTGTTACGGTATTGTCACAACAGTCCCCATGGGTTTCAGTATGAATTGGGAAAGGTTAAAGTTCATCCTTGGTAGTCACAAGATAATGTAGGGGGCTACCTGGTATCACGTGATCCTTCAGCAACTGATCACGTGAACCTCTCTGGCCACCAAGCAGTTCATCTGTAAAGTGCATAACAGTGTGATCCTCCAGTAGGCCGGCTTCCACTGCATGGTGCCTAAGTCTTTCGTTACCCACAAGCCCTTGCATTCGCATGTATCCCTGCTGACAAAAGGGAGGCAGCTTCTGGTGAGTCAGAGCAAACAGGAAACAGGACTCTACAAATAAAACCAAAACAAGATTATGTAGAGATGCTCTGTAAATGCTTAATAATTCAGGGTCTCCCAACAAGTCAATCATTCGGAACTAACAGGATAAAGGTCAGGGACAGTGACAGCACTTCTCCAGCAAGCACCCTGGCTTGATTAATCCAGAGTAATTAATTGTCTCCCGCAGAATATGTAAATTCAGAGAGGGAGGAACAGAATTTGAGATTGAAACCTGGTTCTTCAATTTGGTAGCTCAGAAGTGCTTCCCTCTGTGGCCCCATGAAATTCATATATAGGTTTCCTAACCCATTCTCCAGCTCAGGAGGTGAGAGACTGTAGTTTTCCAGCTTTGATATCACAGAGTTCTTTTCTCTCATCCCACAAGCTGTCCCTACTGTTTCCAACTGAAAGCAGCTGTGGTACTTGTCAGCACAAATCTCATTTCAGATGGAGGAGTGGGGAAGCTGCAGCCTGTGGGGTATTGAATCAAGACCTAGCAATACACTCCCAGGAGACAGGACCTGCCAAGGGGCACCCTCCTGTCCCTCCGCCTCTTGGGGCAATTAAGATCAGAGGCCATTTTGGAACGGGTGAGCTCCTGATATGACCCAGCACTTCTTCCTGTTTCATGGAGTGCATCCAACTAGTAGTAAGATTTCCCAACTGCCCAGTAGTCAGAGGGATCTTTCATGTTAACTAAACCGTTGGCCTGCTACAATCCTATCTCAGTCAGATATGTCTCTCATCCCCCATTTCCAGTTAGCATCCAGGTTACCTGCAAAAAAGCTGCGCAGGTCAGTGTCCAGGCAATTCTCCAGGAAGCGTCTAAGTGGGAGGATATGGGCGTTTGGGGCAGTCCAGTCTGTCAGGAAATCCTCCACAATATGATGGACAGCATCTGGGCGGGGGAGAGGCCAGTCTGGAGGACGAAGCCTCATCTCACGCACTGTTGACAGAACAGATCATATTAACCAAGGAGAAAATGTGCTTTTTTCCTCCTTTTCCAGAATCAAAATAGAATTCGGAAGAGCTCAAGGAGATGGGAAGTTAATACTGCAGCAGCTATTCCAGCTTCCAGTCCTGGCCCCCCTAACTTTCAACATCTCGGACACTGCACCTCGTTCTGATCTGCAGCACGAATCTCAGCTATTCCAGTCCTGGACTGACTCTCAGCTCTGTCAATGCCCCTCACTCCTGCCCTGCAGCACCCCCTGCTTTTCCAATCCTGGATGGATGGACGCACACACGACACCCACCATTACTATTTTAGCTCTGATCCCTCTGAACCAGCCAGTCATGCCAAACTGTGCTTAGGCTTTATGTTATTATTAACCAAACTCACTTCCCTTGTGACCCATGCCAGAATTTGAAGCTAGGTCCCTGGAGGTGAAATGTCAACGCTCTAATCTTTGGATCCTCCCAGGGAAATTCATTGTGTGTGCTTTTTTATTTGCTTTGATGTTATGCTGCTTTTAAATCTTGCTCTTGGCTTCTTTCATCAGAGCTGGGGGTTCTCCTGTCAGTATACGATGTCTCAGAGATGGGTACACTACAGGACAGCAGTTGACTTTGGCAATGACACTAGGCACCGCAGTACTTACATAACTCAGAAGTCACATGGTGTGACGTTGCACTCTATATGATTTTAGGAAAGTATGCTGATGATTATGAATATAATGTTAATGGAATATGCTTCATGCAAAAGGTCTCTTGTAAGGTATCATTACAAAGCTTATAATCTACTGAGTGTAGTCATCCTATTTGTATAAATGTATCATTCTTGTATCTGAAACTAGAAAGATGAAATATAACTCTGAGGGCCTATTGTAATTATGCAAAGTGTGGGCCATTAATGGTGGTTTGGAATCTTGATGGCTCCCATCAACCAGGACAATTGACTACAGATGGCTCTGTTTTACTTGTAACTCTTCCTGTATACATGTGTGCTGGCAAGTGGGTAATGAAGTCTTACAGTGACATGTGATCATGTCACCTGAACTGGAATCCATCTTTAACCTGGTGCTTTTCCATTGAAAAGGAGGGGGTAGGAACAGGGGCGTAGCCAGGTGGAGGGAACGGGGGAGCGGGGAAAAAAAAGGTGCCACCCGCTGCGGTGCTTTTACTGACGGGGCGGCGCTCCGGGTCTTCAGCGATACTTCGGCGGCGGGACCTTCACTCGCTCCGCGGGTCTTCGGCGGCGTTTCGGCGATGAAGCTTCAGTGCCGCCAAAGACACCCGGAGCTAGTGAAAGGCCCGTCGCCAAAGTACCGCCGAAGACCCGGAGCGCCGCCCCGTCAGTAAAAGTGAGTAAAATTAAAAAGGCACCACTTGTGCTCAGTGGGGGAGCGGCCGCTGCCTTGCTCCCCCCCCAGCTACGCTACTGGGTGGGAACCCAGAGAGGGACAAAGGACTCCCGCCTTATGCAAAAGATATATAAGTGGGTGGAACAGAACAAAGTCAGTGGGCCATCATGAGAAATGCCCTAGCTACCACCTGAGCTGGAACAAGGGCTGTACCAGGGGAAAGGATTGTGCCCAGACTAGGAAGGCGTCCAGTCTGTGAAAGAAACTTATTGAAACATCTCTGAGGGTGAGGTTTTATCTGTATTCAGTTTTATTACTGGATTAGACATAGATTTGCGTGTTTTATTTTATTTTACTTGGTCATTTACTTTGTTCTGTTTGTTACTACTTGGAACCACTTAAATTCTACTTTCTGTATTTAATAAAATCACTTTTTACTTATTAATTAACCCAGAGTATGTATTAATACCTGTGGGGGGCAAACAGCTGTGCATCTCTCTCTATCAGTGTTATAGAGGGCGAACAATTTATGAGTTTACCCTGTGTAAGCTTTATGCAGGGTAAAACGGATTTATTTGGGGTTTAGACCCCATTGGGAGTTGGGCATCTGAGTGTTAAAGACAGGAACACTTCTGTAAGTTGCTTTCAGTTAAGTCTGCAGCTTTGGGGCACGTGGTTCAGACCCTGGGTCTGTGTTGGAGCAGACTGGCGTGTCTGGCTCAGCAAGACAGGGTGCTGGAGTCTCAGGCTGGCAAGGCAGGAAAGCAGGGGCAGAAGTAGTCTTGGCACATCAGTTGGCAGTTCCCAATGGGGTTTCTGTGATCCAACCCATCACACATGGCACCAGGCAAAGGGAAACCATGCACATCACTTCCATAGGATACTGGATTCTTCTGGACAGTTGAAATGTTCCCCAACACCCCTTTTCTGCCCCCAACTTGAGGTTTCAACCACCACCTGGCCACTTGTCACAGTTTCAGGGTAAACGCACCTGTATTTCCCTCTCTGTGGTCCCTCGAGGACACCCACTTAAAGATTTCTGGCTCCCAACACCAGTTCATATCAGTCTTTAGACCAGAATGAAGGCCCTGAATCGGTTTAAGCTTGGGCTATTTATCCAAAAGTCCTTTATTTGTCTGTTGGTCAGTGGATTTGAACCAGAATATGTGAGCCTTCCCAGGAAATGTTACTTCTCTGCAGATGTTATAATCAGTGATTTCCCTAAATCATCCTCTACTGTTTTCACTTCCTGGAGGAGCTGTTGTAGCCCAAAGATATTGCAGGAAGTTGCCATATCTGACACCACTCATCAGTGATGTCTTCTGGATGACTGAAGAGCAGCGCTGATGAGTTCCAAAGGAACTTCCCTTCCCTCTTCCATTTCTTTATTTTGTATTCTTATTATTTGTACTACTGTAGGGCCTAGGGGCCCTAGTCCTAGACCAGGACTTCATTGTGCCAGGTGCTGTACAAACAGATGATCCCTGACCCAAGAGGCTTCCAAGGATCAGACAAGAGACAAAAAATTACTATACACTGATGGGGTGGGTCGGTTACAAGTACACCATGAGCACCTACAGCAGTGGCTAGTATACCACAGGGGAACAACTTCAAGGAAGCAGGGGAAGATGTCTAGGATGGACTCAAAATTTCCTCTTGTCCTGAACCATCCTTAACTTTCCATCTTGTACATATGGGATAATCAGGGTAGAAGGGTGAGGAGGGATGCTTGTCAGCTTACCTGTGGGGAGTCGTTTGTAGTAATAAATAACAGGATGCAGGAAGTTAGACTGCCAGGCATGTTGTGCCTCCCCCACTGCTCGGTTGTAGTAGAAGACATCCTTGTCAGCCCCAGAGAAATTCTTCCCATACTCCATGATGACAACAAAGAGCCCGTTGTGGGCCTTTCTCCCTGTGTGCAATTCCAGCTCTGCCAGGATCCCGACTGGATACTCCTCCAGGTACTCAAATGCCATGGCATTCCTAGGAGTCACAACCACATTCATGAGATCTTTCTACAAGGAACAATCTAACCAGACAACAAGGGGTTAAGGCAAATACATAGCACCCAATATATCCTCATTGGCTGAGGCCACTGAACACCATCAGATGGTAATGACTTTCAGTCATCATTCATCTGGTTTGGACCACACCTAGTGATGTAATAGGATATTGAGCTTTTTAAATCCCTACAAGTCTCCATTATTTCCAGAACAAGGGACCCTTCTTCCCAGGGCTTAAATTCAGCCGAAGCCATCCGGCGCAGAGTCCCAGTGCACCCCATGGGGCTGGAGCTCTGATCCCTGGGGCTCCGGGAAATATTTGGAGAGAATTTAAGCCCTGCTTCTCCCCATCCAAAACTGAGACAGCATATCTTGTTGAAAGCTTTTCACCAGGGAAATTCAAAGGGGAATCCAGAAATACAGTTTTGACTTCAGCAGGAGTTTTTGGTTTGTTTTAGCCCCTAAAGAGAAGGGACTTATTGATGGAGCAGAGTGCCGGGAATAATTACTCACTCACTCTCTCAGCAGAATGATGTCACCCAGGACACTGAACATCTGGTATAGTCCAGACGCCTCATTTACCCGTTTGATGATGGAATTTGTCAACTGTGTAATGGGGTAGACTGATGATGGCCAGGGGACTCCGTGATGACGATGTTCCAACAAGTGATGGACAGCACGAGCTAGGACAGCAAGTCAAGAAAGAAAAGGCTCACTTTAAAATACAGCTCACACCTTTAAGATAGTGAATTGCATAACAAGGAGACACATACAAGCAACATCAGGACAGACAAGATAGATACTAGACTATAGCAAATCATGTGATCTCCACCTCAGCCAATCGGCACTAAGAATTCTCCCCAAGGTTGCTCACACTGAGTGGACAGTCCTCAGAAAGCTGAGATGATCCTAACCGTCTGGAAAGTAAGGGAGTTCTCTTTGTGACTCATTTCACCAGAGCAGCAGCCTCTCTCAAGTATAAGAATTTTCAAAAAATATTAAGGCCTCTGTCCAAAACTCTGCTCCACAAAACAGACCTCTCACCCACAACCACTCACAAGACAGTATACATGATGGCAAGAACTTATGCATTGTGTTATATAAATAAGAGATAGAAGGCAAGAGATAGGAAGACAAACACGCAAAGACAAAACAAAAAATGACATAACCAAAGACAACAGATATGGGCCAAAATCTTTTCCACAGCCTGTCCTTCACCCCATACCTTGCTATGCAATCGCAAACTGGATATATCACATTCTCACAATGAGGACTGTGTGATATACTAAAGACTGAAGGTGATCAGGTAACATTCACTAATCCACTACTAGCCTGTGAATCGTTCCTTCCCGCCTCAGCCCTTCTTTCCCAACTTTTGCCCATTCTGTACATCCAACGCTCACTTGTATATCGGAATCCATGGATAAAGCCCCCAGCAGATTTCCTGAAGTCGATAGAGTGGCTAGCAGTGCCCAGAACAAAGAGCCCCCGGGTGCCTCTTGACTCATAACTGGGTTTGATCAGAGGATACTTCTTCTTATTCCCTTTCCCTGGCATCAGTCTAAGAGATCTGGGTGCACAAAAGAGCAGATTAAGCCAGTTAGGAAGGGGAGATTTGAGGGTAGGTGGCTGAGCGTATCTGGAGGAGCATAGGTTATGCTCTGGTCATTTTGAAAGATCTCGCTTCCTGCTTCCACTGCCCTCAAAAGGGTTCATTCCTTTCTCCAGCCAGGAGCACACCGAGGGAATTTTATTAGAAACCAAGAGTATCCATTTTAAGGTGGTTTTGGGTGGGGTCACATTTGGGGCTGAGCCACTTGACACAGTAACACTCCCATTTAAGAAGAAAGCAGAGTTACTGAGATCATTTCCAGTCTGTATTAGGAGACAAGCCAAGGCAGAGAGTGACGAGAATATGCGCTGAGGGATGAAGACTAGAAAAAAGCTTCGCTGTATGGATCTGGATCTGTACACCACTGATGCAGTCACCAGCTGACAATACCCACGGGACATCAGGGACTCAGGGCCTTCAGCTCCAGAGACATAGGCCTCTCCCCAGGGAGCCAAGGAAGCAGGTCTGCAAATTCAAACAACTCCACTCACTCAGGTCTGACCTCCCATCTGGTAGAGAGCAGTGGTACACGCTTTCTCACACACCCACATACATAATCTCACTTTCTCTGTTCCTTCCTCCTCCAGGCCCCGGTTCACCCTCACCTGTTGTATATGGAGAAGTCAAACTTCCAGCCCAGGCAGCGGATGACACGGTCGTAGGGTGCCCGGGTGGCAAAGTTGTCCAGCTCATCCTGTGGGAGAGTGATGGATTCTGCACCTGCACTGCTGTTGCTGTTCTCCAGATAGAATTTGAGAGTGATGTGCAGCTTCCCTTTCTTATCCTTGACAATAGCCAGATCTTCCAAGTCACCCTCCAGGAGCCCATCCAAAGACTTCAGCTGGTATGTATCTAGGAGGCCATTGTTAATTGCTCTGAGGAACAGGGAGAATATAAGAAAGAAGAGGGATCTGGGGTTCAAAAACTGCTCCTGGAAACATGACAAGTGTATTACGCTTCCTACGATTCTGTCCCGAAGCACACAATAGCTATCCTACACTTGGTGCCTTTTGGGTCTGTGGGAATTTGGTGCTGGTGAGATGTGCCAGATTGACAGTGCTGGAGACAGGCATCCTTTATGTACCACCCAAGCAGGTACAACGTAGATAGTGGCAATGCAAGCTTCCCTCATACTGCCTCACCAGTACACCTCACAACAATAAAAGGAGAGCTCAGTCTCCATTCTATCTTTGGCCCCCATTCCCAGAGTATCTGAGTGTTTCATGGTCATTAACATGTTCATCTTCCCAACACCCTCGTGAAGTAGGGCAGTGCTATTATCCCCATTTTACAGGTGGGGAAGAGAAGCACAGACTAAACTTGCTCAAGGTCACACAGGGCATCTGTGGCAGAGCAAGGAATTGAACCTGGGTCTCCTGAGCTGGTGCCCTAACCACTGGACTATCCTTCCATGGTCCAATCAATTCTGGGCCTCCCTTCTGAGATAGCAAGCAAGAGGCCAATTAGCGATTGTAATGATGACAGATTTTATGATTGTTTCCATTAGGAACTGTCAGAGACTCCCCCTACCAACTCATTTCACAGCCATGAAATAGACAACTTTCAGTAACTGCAAACCTGGGCTGGATTAAAACATGGGCCTAAAGGTGAAAGGCCCCATATCCCATTACTAATCCTCCAAGCCATTAGTCTGCTGCACCAATCTGCCCAGTCTCATCAGCCAATGGCAATTTCACTTGGTTAATATTCAATTCACATTAAAACCATGAAGGACAGCAGCCTCATACCTTAAATCTCCAACGTAGTGGGTGGCCCAAGAGAGGCGAACGCGGGAGCGGCTCACCATGTGTATGAAATTGGTGACGCCCAGAATGTTTTCTGCTGTCTCAAAGGCAGAGTTCCCCCGACCCAAGATCAACACACTCTGGCCAGCAAAGTCCTCTGGGTTGATGGACACAGATTCATAGCCCTCAACATATTCCGAGCCGGGGAAGTTTACCACATTGGGAACCCATGTTCCAGTGGCTACCAACAATAGGCTGCAAAGAGACATGATGAGAAAGCATTGTCAACATTAGGGAACATAGGAATTGCCACATAAAATCTCATCCACCATCTCACCTCCTGTAGTACAGGATTACACTACTGCTACCTTGTTCAGTGTAATGTTCTGCAGCCTGCCATACTGACCCAGCTGTTTAATGCATTTTCATTGCTCAGTACTACATAGCATGGGTGGAAGTGTCATCCCAACTTCAATTAGTGATCTGCTTATTCTCCATACCATGAGGGTCAATAATCCTTGTAATTTTATCCTACCAAAGGCCATTGCAGATGTTATGCATAAATGTCAAATCTTCTCCAAGTCTCCCTAAGCTTTTTGTATTAAAAAAACCCAGTGCCAGTGAGTTTCACAGGTTAACTAAATGGCGCATGGAAAGTATTTCCTTCTACACATTTTAAATGTGTTGCCTTTAATACAGTATATGGAGTGCTCCATGTAATTTTATTATGGGACAGAAAATATCTCAATTTCAAAAAATAAACTAGATGATAATAAAGCAAGCAGAATCATCTCACAGGCCCTCTGTTCCAACTGTTATTTAATGTTAGTGCAACATCTAAGAGGTGGAAAGGAATATTAGGTAATCCTGACTAGCCGCACTGTCTACTGTTCCAGTTCTGAGCTGTCCACACAACTCTATGACAGCACCTCATTCCTAACTGGTAGCACCCCATTATTCTAGTTCTGCCCCAAATCCATCCTTCAGACAATGCACCTCAGTCCTGACCTGCTAGTCCAGTTCTGGGCTCCTAACGAGTATCTGGAATCATATAATAGGGTTTAGAATACAACCATCTCAGACTCAAAACTTTCATGGTTTTATGCCAAAATGCTTGTTTACTGAAACTGCTTTACCACAGGAATAGAAATAACACCTCTGTCAGCACTTCAAACTTCTGCAAACTATGTGTAGCCAAGTACATTTTCTCGCAGAGGCTGTAAGCCACTGATGAAGTTGGTTAAAGCCTTGAGTCAGTTGGACATTTATAAAATAATGTCTCATGCTCTCATTAATGATTTGGATATAAACAGGCGGCACAGTTTTTCTGTTGGCATGTTGCTCAAGGAAGGTGGCGCTTTTTCAAGAATTATGTCACGTCACCTACAACCCAACAGGTAGCTATGTACTAGGCTCATGGAAAGCTGCATAGCCGACCAGGCCCACTCTGCTGGTTACCTGCATCTGTAGTTCTGGCTGTTATGGTCTGTAAGAATGAAGTAATGGCCATTCCATGCCTGTGAGTCCCTCTCCAGTCTCACATGGATGATGGCAGTGTTGTATTGAACCCGGAGCTCCAACATAGAAGCAAAGTCTTCAAGGTAATGCACCATAGTGTCAGCCTCAGGGAAGAAGTCATGAGAGTAGTGTCGGAAAAGCAGTCGGCTGTCATGGCTGAGAAGGGAGTTCCAGTCATGGCGAAGATTGAACTCGCTGTTGGACTTGCCAGTGTGTCGTTTATTGATGCTGATGAGCTTGCGATGGCGTGGATAAAGGGCAAAGAAGCTGCCAGGCGCATGGCTACGCTCAAAGACCAAATAGTCCCGGCCTGCACGTTGGAGGAAATAGGCCATCTGCAAGCCTGAGGGGCCAGCACCAATGATGCAATAGTTGTGGTGTTTAAGGACGGAGGCACCGTCAGTGCAGGAAGAGCCCATGTAGAAGGTAAAGGTTAGGAGCAGGCCCCATGCACACTGGGCAGCAGGCGGGGCCATCATGGGAACAGCGAGGCCAGCTCTGTTCAAAACAAAACCCAGTCACAAGAAACTTGCAAGAGCCCAGTGGGGTTACAAGGAAATCACTCCAGCGCTCAGTTTTGGGGTGAATCCACCTTTGCACGGGCACTGCAGACCCACCAGGCGCTGCTATGGATGCACCTAGTCCACATCTTGCTACCTCCTTGCCCAGTCTCTGGTGCTAAACCCTCGCCCCTCCCTGGTACGCCTCCATCTTGGCAGACCCCACATGACCGGGGAGCACTGCCCCCTAAAGTGAACTTCCCCCCACTCAAAGGGAAAAGGGGGTGTCACACACCTCCTGCACACACACTGCCCCACTCCACCTCAGCCAATGGGGAGCAGGGATGTGAAGCCTCCAGTCAATGGGGTGAATCACCCCCCCGCGCCCCACTCCATCCCAGCCAATGGGGAAAGGGGACGTGAAGCTTCCAGCCAATAGGGAAATGGGGTGCCGCTGCTCCGCTAAGCGCCCTCAATGGGGAAAGGTGACCCGACCCTCACTGCTGGCCAATAGGCACAACCCCACTGACCACCCCGCCCCGCCCGCCCAATAAGGAAAGAGGCGTGACCAGCGTCCGTATGGTGCGTAACATGTGACGTATTAACACACCTGACCCGTCAGGCTGTAGCGAATCGATCCAGGCAAGTCCCGTCCGGCTGCCCCGTAAACACCAAACTCGGACCATAGAGTCCTGGCGACTGCGGTCCTCCTGCGGCGGATAGACTATACCCCACCAGCGAGAGAAGTTGCAAGAGCGGCTATTCCTCCCAAGGGGGAGGCGGGCACTGAGATAGGCTCGGCGCTACTAGCTGCCCGGCGGAGCCGTGTCACGTGATATAGGCGATTCGCTTCCTATCAGAGCCGCGCTGTCACACCCGTGTCACGTGTCGGGGGTGAAGCTTCCCAGCGGGAGTCTTAAAGGGGCAGGCCCAGATGAATTCCCCCGCTGGCTGGGAGGGCGGGGAGCTGAGTCAGGCTAGGCAGACCCCAGGGCGCCTGGGGTGGGGGATGAGCCCCAGGGCCAGGAGGTGCCCGGGTGAGCTCCAGCCTGGGGCACTGACACCTTGGGTTACTGTCACAGGGCTGAACCCTGCAGCCAGGGCTGAGCGATCCCCAGGGCAGCCAGTCCCCCAGACCTTTCCCCTAAAACAGCTGCAGTTCTCGGCCTTTTCTTTCGCTGCCCAGTGTTGTGATAGGAAACCCCCCATCTGACAGGCTTCCATCCCCTCTGCACGGTGGCATGCGGAGTCCCGGCACTACCACTGCAGCTACCTGCCACAGAGGAAGGCAGGCTGTGCCCACACTTGTTGCTGCAGAGTGCAGCTCCATAGGGCGGGGAAAGGCTCCGGCAGCTGTGCACTGTAGAGGGGAAAGGCTCCGGCAGGGTAGGCAGTGGGGCACTATTGCACTGTCAACAATAGCAGTGTATACATGGGAGGCACAGCTTGGGTGTGCAGAGAGCCATTTAGGGTATATACCCTGGGGTTCAGGTGTGTAGGGCACTCTACTCCCCTAAGCGGTGCTTCACTGTCCGCACTGCTCTTTGTATCTGTGCAAGCTGGCTGTGCAGTATCTGTACAGTACATGCCACTGTAAGTGTGAACCTATCTGTAGCTGGTGTTAGACATGGTAATAAGTGTCCTTTTTGGGGAAATGGGAAAGAGTTGAGATGGGCTGGAGTTGTTGCTGAAGTCTGATCCTGTTTCCTTTAAGACAAAATAAGACAACCACACAAATGGGGAGAATAGCAGCAAAAATAAGACAATGCAGCTTCTGTTTCTGGTGCCAACTTTCACTTGCAACCTCACTGCTGCGGAAACACGGGCACAGCACAGTGTCATCAGCAATGGTGAGACAGGCTTTTAAGGCATTGCTTTTAGTTGCCTTTCTAGTCACAGGGTTGCAACAGTGTTGCAAAAGATGGAATTGCCTCCACTGCCTAAACCAGATTCTCTTTAGACAGAAGGCTGAGAAAGAGAAGAAATCAAGTGGATAAGGAATATGATACGAGGGTGGGGGTGACAGCAGGATCCCTAGCCTCGCATTCCAGGTGTTGTTTGGGATTTAGCTCTAGCCAAAGTATGTGGGGCGAGGGGAGTCATGTCATCTAGGTCCCACTTTCTGGCCCAGTTTGGAAGTCCCTCAAGATCCAGAAAGCCCCACTGTGTGATGGTGAAGCCTAGGAGACAATGACATCTACAATCCAAAAGCTCACTTCTTGTATCTCCCCTGCTTGCTCTCATTTAGTGAACCCCAAAATAAACAATGTCAAAGGAATGGCAACCTTCTCCCATTACCACTAACCAATCAAAACACATCAGTGATTAAACTATAAATGTTTTCTCTAATTTCTAGACTTTGCTCATTCTCTTATTACCTCAACTTGACCCCTTATCACAGTTCTTTTAATGTAAACAAGCCAGGTTGTACTAGTCTATTCGTGTCCAACTTTGCTGACTTGTAAACAATTGTATGTAACAGGGCGAGTTGGACTTTTGATACCTTGGACAATTGAGAGTGCAGGCCTCTGCATAACACTGCCCCCAACCAGTAAGGCTAAGGGGGCAAATTCTTCTTTCCAGGACGAAGAGGAGTCTAGGGTAACTCATGGAGAGGGGGCACAGCCTGATGCATCTGGAAGGGAGCTGAATTTCAGGCCTGTGTGAAATCTTTTTGCAGGAGGCTGAGAAGTAACTCTTGCTGGAAGAGGTTGGTGCAGGGAGAGAAGAGCAGACCAGCATTCCATCTGTATGATCTAAAGCAAGGGAAGTACTGTATACACACCTGGCAGCAAATTCAGGGGAAGTAGTTTGCCCTAAGAGGTTCCACTATTACAGCTGTAGACACACTAACCAAAGTAGGACTGGTAATACATTGCATTATTAAGAGGGTGGCACTCTTGAATGGCAGAGGCAGTTAGGCCTCTGTGGCAGGCAAAATGAGTGCTATGTATTAAATTGAAAAGCACTTTGGGATCAAAAGTGCTAATGAAATGGTATTTAGTACCTCCTTCCACTAATACACCAGTACATTGGGAGGCAGGGGAGTAGCAACCTATTGACAGTAGCCTGGAATTAAACTCCCCATCATGGACATAACCACATCAGCCACAGCATCAGGGGCTCGTTCACCTGCACATCTACCAATGTGATATATGCCATGTGCCAGCAATGCCCCTCTGCCATGTACATTGGCCAAACCGGACAGTCTCTACGCAAAAGAATAAATGGACACAAATCAGACATCAAGAATTGTAACATTCAAAAACCAGTAGGAGATAGGGTGACCAGATGTCCCGATTTTATTGGGACAGCCCCGATATTTGGGGCTTTGTCTTATATAGGCGCCTATTACCCCCCACTCCCCTCCCGATTTTTCACACTTGCTGTCTGAAGTGCTCTCCTAGTAGGGTGACCAGTCTCCCTGGACACTCAATAACAGACTTCAAAGTGGCAATTCTTCAACAAAAAAAACTTCAAAAACAGACTTCAACGAGAAACTGCAGAACTGGAATTAATTTGCAAACTGGACACCATCAGCTTAGGCCTGAATAAAGACTGGGAGTGGATGGGTCACTACAAAAAGTAATTTTCCCTCTCTTGATATTCACCCCTTCTTGTCAACTATTGAGAATAGGCCACTTCCACCTTAACTGCATTGGCCTCGTTAGCATTGACCCCCAACTTGGTAAGGCAACTCCCATCTTTTCATGTGCTGTAATATTTATACTGCTTACTGTATTTTCCACTCCATGCATCTAATGAAGTGGGTTTTAGCCCACGAAAGCCTATGCCCAAATAAATTTGTTAGCCTCTAAGGTGCCACAAGGACTCCTTGTTGTTTTTGCTGATACAGACTAACACGGCTACCCCTCTGAAACCATTCCCCATTTTTTACACTTACAACCTGAAGATTAGCACGTTCTTTTCCCTGCACCAGATAAGACATAAGGCCACAGGGGAACTGGTGGGATAGAGAAAACCCTGCAGTACCCTCATCCAACCAGTTCAGCCTGCCAAAACTATTAGTACCAACCCCATCTGCACACAACTGAGACATCTACATTAGCTTGACTGGGAATTCCTTCATGGGAGAAACCCCAATCTAGGGCACTTTTTGATGTGCCGAAACTACAAGCTGTCAGAGGAGCTAATACTCATAGTGGCTCTATACCAGCATGCTCTCAGTCAGAAAGGGGGACCGATAGTTACACATATTTCAGATGCTCTCAGGTCTCTGATATCACCACTCATTGTACCAGGGAGAAGAGGAAAAACTGTTTAACCTCTCTTTCCTTTACTGCAGTAGAGAAGAATGCTCACCTCTTCCTAACTGGGTGAAGCAGGAAAACACTAGCACAAAATGGTGGCAGAGAAGACAGCATACTTTATTACAACAGCTCACTTGCCATTTCAATGGCTGCTTTCGTCCCAGGATTTCTTTTCACACCACATCTGTAAGGTAGATGTATTGGCGTATAACATATTTATCCATAAGACAATGAACAACAAACTCATTAAACAGAACAAAACTCTTTATTCCGTTTGTTATACTTGTAAATGAGCACGGTGCAAAGGGTCAGCTAAGATTCCACCCACCAACAACACAGGGTGAGATGAGCATTTGGTCACTGAAGCCCCTGCTCCCTGACCACAGGGTTTAGCTCTCTTCCTCTGAAAGAGAGAAAAGAGGTTGTAGTGGAACAATGCAGCGGCAGACACCCCCTCCCCCGAGAAAATGCCACAATAATAATAATAATAATAATAAAAAATAATATAATAAAAAGACATGTAATATCTTTTACTCTTCATGTCACAATCTTGCCTGCCCTTTTCACCCAGTACAAGACTGTTCATTAGGGCCACATCTACAGTAAAATCACATGACCACATAAATTGCTACAGATGATTTTTGTTGCTGCATGATTCACTTGAGAATCTTAAAAACTTTAATTAAAAAAAATGTCTCTAGCTATTATGACTGTTCAGAAAACCTTCAAAAAGTGAACAGATCCAAGTCCAACAGATTTGCCCAAGTCTACAAACAGCATTAAGACCTTTTTAACTATCCCGTGAACATGAGTTTCAAGTCAGCTTGCCTCCCACAGTGGAGATAGAACATGAGGGGCACATGCCAGAGATCAGGGATTGTTTCAGGTAGTGGAGTGGCAAGCCAGCACTTGCCCCAGGCAAGGGTCTGGATCTTCCTTCCTTATAGAAAGTCTCCCAGTCTGCATGACTAGTGCATCCGCACTCGCTTTCCAGTCATCCATTTGAAATGGACTCATTAGCTTAATTGGTCTAGCCACTCATTTTTAATGTCTTACTTTGGATTTCCTCCTCTTTATCTAAAATGTCATGATAATGGCTTGAGTCTCAGTAGCACTGAGCACCTGCCATTTGTGCTGAAATCAATCACTACCACCCCTCAATGTCACAGTATTACTGAGCTGAGCTTTCCTTTCCAAGTGACTCCCTCTTCCACTCAGTGTTTCAGATTATGTTTTCCTCTCAGATTAATTAGTTCCCTCCCCTCCCCCCATGGTGAGACTCGTCGCAACTGTCTTCTCATGTTTTTAGATCTCTCTAGGTTCCTTTGTATTTATTTCATTATCCTTCCAGTCTCTGGGAGTAGTTAACACTTTTACTCTGCTTTCACCACTGATCGAATGACCCACAGTGACTGTACTCTCCACACACCACCTCTCACCTTGATAGGCAGCTTGGAAATTCTGAGATCTAATCCCCCAGTTACATTACCCCCTTTCTCTCAGCCCTTAGTCACTGAGCACCAGAGCCCCTGAGCATTCTACAGACCTTCCTCTTCCTCCTCCTCTTCTTCATCATCATCCTCCTCATCAGAGCTGAAGGTACCATCAGGGAGACTGTAAACACGGATCACTTGCTTGTTGGGGTCTTTGAGGATGAGGTATTTGCCCTCATCCAGTTTCATGCAGACGTCAATGACGCAGCGCAGGATGCCCCACGCGTTCTCCATACTCAGGTTAATCTGGCTGGCGAACTCATTAGGCTTGAACTGCTGTGTGCCCAAGATCACATGGCGCGCAGAGTCCTTTACGTGGTAACGGGACACATACCTGGGGAGGAAAGGCAAAAAAGGTCAGGAAATTCAATGCCCCAGCCCAGACTTCACAGGGAAGTCACCAAAATGAGGTGATCACTTAGATTTTAACTTCTGGGCTGAGCTGCAGGAATCAACCCCCCACTTCAAAGGGGAAAATGGACAGGACTCCCTGGTGGGGAGCCATTCCTGTGTCTCAGACAGTAACTGAGGGCTTGTCTACACTACCAAATTAAGTCAAGTCAATGTACAGCCACTGCAGTAATTAAGCAGTGTTTCACACCACACTATGGTCCTTCTATCGGCGGTGCGTGTCCTTACCAGGAGCACTTCCATTGACGTAACTGTGTGGGGCAGTGATGGCTGGAGCCCCACCGCCCCACAGGCTGGAGCCCCGCCCCGACCTCAGGGCTCACAGCTTGGGCGGTCAGCCCCAGCAGCAGGGGGGCTCCTGGTGGGGCTGACAGTCAAGAGGAAATGTAAGTAACGCAGTGTCTATATGATGCAACAGAGAGTCCTGTGGCACCTTTAAGACTAACAGATGTATTGGAGCATAAGCTTTCATGGGTGAATACCCACTTCGTCAGACACGGGACTCTCTGTTGCTTTTTATAGAACCAGACTAACACGGCTACCCATCTGATACTTAGTGTCTATATGGACACTGTGTCACCCTAACTACATCGACCTAAGTACTACACCTGTCACGGAGGTAGAGTTATTAAGGCGATATAGTGGGCGATTTACATCAGTGGGAGCTACGTTGTAGTGTAGATGCTTATAGAGTTAGGTCAACACAAGATGCCTTATGTAGACCCAACTCTGTAATGTAGACCAGGTCAGAGTAAAACAGAGGGTTGCTAAGCCTCCATCATCCAAGACAAAAGAGGTGATAAAGGAGATGATTCCCGGGTCCCACAAACAGGAAAGACTTAAGAGTTTTAACAATAAGGAGTCATTAACAGGGAGTTCTGATTCAATCAACAGATTAGTCTGAGGCAGCTGCATGTCACATGGACAGAAACCAGAGAGACTGCAAAGAAGCTAGATTTAAAATATCAAGCATCTTATTTTAAACACCCAGTCACCACCAATTAAAAAAATGTTAAAGAGAAAGTGTATAGCAGCAACAAAGTTGATTTAAAATGTTAATGAAAGAGAATTATACATGGTACAAACCAGCACCCACAGCTTCTGTTGTGCAGCTGACTAGGTCGGCTGGCCAGCAGAGGGGGTTCTAATTAAGAGAACTGCATCAACTCCGTGCCAACATTATGAAGCAAACAAGGAAAAAGCCACTTGGCTAAGGTGCTTTGGGGACTGGAAGAAGGAGAGGCTAACATCAGGAATGGATTGCTCAGGAGATCAGTAATGGGACATAGGGCCATTCACTTTTAAGTTGCCAGTTTCAAGTCACAGGCCCCCACCAATACATCACTGGAGAATGTGCCGGGGGTCTCAGTTAAGATCTAAATCGGTACCACATTAATCACTATAATTATTTCTCACGTTCAGCAGAGAAGCCAAGAACTGAATGGGCCATGGAGACTGAACTCCACTATCACATGTACAGGTGGTCTTTCCAGGTCAGTCAGCAGGACATTGTGGGGAAGCAGCTTGCCCCAAATCACAGTCTGCGTTGTACCCCATTCTGCCCCAGTCACCAATGCTAAAATATATTCAAAAGAAGTTTTTGGTTTGCCAAACAGAATAAAAATGGGAGGGAATTCTGTGATTACACAGCTCCTAAAAACAGCTCTCTCTCACTCACACACAGACACACACACGACAGCAAAAGCACTTAGAAGGTCCTTGACAGGCAAATCTTATATTGGCCTCACCCAAGTTTAAGATACTCCGATCCAGCCAGCAGCGCACAACATGTCCAGCGGGCTAATTTGTAACTGTTGTTTTTCAGCTCGGTGGCAATCACAGCTCCTCTCTGAGAATCTAGCTTTTGACGCCAGTCTACTCCATTGCAATGCTGAAATGAGAGGTCAAACCACAGTCAACAAACCATGGGTGCACTTATTTCTGCAACTATGATGAGAACACATAGTGAGCTACCCAATGATACTATGCAGAGAAAAGATGGGAAGCTTAAAAGGACTTCCTGATTCTGGAGTATTGGCCAGTATATAGGGTGCTGGTTGGGGAAAAAAGTCAAGGGAGAGCTCCATCGGACTGGCTATCACATGGAACGCAGGAGCCTGGAAGAGGGTTCAAACAGACTACCCAGCACCTGGGAGATGTAGAGTCAGTTTAGCTGGCACTGCTGGTCCTCTGCAGTCATTCTCTTCTGATGGAATGTAATGACATAACAGATACATGGGGTAACGCAAGCAGCTTGTCTCATGTCTTGCCTGCTGTACCTGGTACATCAGACATCAATGGAGGAGCTAGAGAGGTTTGGTTTCTGGTTCTCCCTCACCCTGGAATCCCATTCGTTCAGTGTTTTGATGTTGATGAATGACACTTCTCCGCCAGCTCCTGTCATCACTCCGTCGTGTTCACAACGGACAATCAGGTCTATGTCATCTCCCAGCTTCCATCTTCGGTACCTGCAAGCAAAGAATCTCTGTTATTCTCCACCCCCACACTCCTGGATCCACTTCAGCACTCACAAAAGCCATTCCCTTCCTCCCCTATCAGCCCACAGTGAGGATTTCACCCCTCTTCCTTCAAACCCAATATGAAGGTGAGAGATACCAGCCTGAAGCATAAGTCCCAGAATCTCTCTCATCACAGAGTATGGCAATGCCCATGGGAAATAAAACTTCAGTCACACCACCCTAGGCAAGCTGTTAATAGAAGTCACAGTCCACCCCTGTTCTGAACCTCCCTCCCCAAACCTATGCACATGCTTGAAGCAAACAACACACCGGTATGCAACAGAGGCCACTTCGTTCTTATCCATGTCATCCTCCACAAATGGGTTTGGGTTGGGAAACTTGTATTTTTCCTTCCCCTGCAGAGAAAGCCAGGACAGATCACGAGAAGCCCAACAACTTGAGAGAATTAAGGCAGCTGATCAGAAACACAATCATAGATATGAATAATAAAATCATAGAAACGTAGGACCCGAAGGGACCTCAATAGGTCACCTAGTTCAGTCCCCTGCTCTGAGGCAGGACTAAGTATTATCTAGAGTAGACCATTCCTGACAGGTGTTTGTCTACCCTGATCTTAAAAACCTCCAATGACGGAGATTCCACAACCTGCCTACATAATTTGTTGCACTGCTTAACTACCCCCACAGGAAGTTATTCTTAACGTCTAACCTAAATCTTCCTTGCTGCAATTTAAGCCCACTACTTCTTATCCTGTCCTCTGTGGTTAAGGAGAACAATTTATCACCCTCCTTTTTATAACAACCTTTTATGTACTTGAAAACTATGTCACCTGTCAGTTTTCTCTTTTCCATCCACTCCCGCCCACCGCCAATCTTTCCTCATAGGTCACATTTTTCAGACCATTAATCATTTTTGTGGCTCTTCTCTGGACTTTCTCCAATTTGTCTACATCACTATCAGCCACTCCCCTCCCCTCTCCCCTTGGAACTAGAGACTCTTTCCCTCAGCCAATCAGCATCCAGCGTTCCACAGAGCATTTTAATTTGCCTCTATGCTGTCACAGTCCTGACTGGTTCAGTTCATGGAATGCTCCATGAAGAAGAGGGGTGTTCTCCCTATAAACCCCCCCATCTCCATAAAGTTAATCCACACACCCCAAATTGGAATGATTTCTATGTAAAGTAACCTTGCCAATAATGGTGCCTCTTGCTCTAATAAGAGGCTGCTCCAGCATTGATATTAATAGTAAGTTCCAGACCTGCAGACTCAGTCTTCCACAGTACTGTCTGCATGACAGGCTTTGCGAAGCCCACTTGCCTCTTACCATTCTCAGACACTGCTGGGAGAAGTTGTGGTTGATGTAGGTTGCTTCCATGGCCAGGTTGCGAGGTGAATTAAAGGAGTTGCCCTCGTCCTGTGGTGGTTCGTTAGCAGTTTCACTCACTGTCAGCAAGTCTGGGAAAAAAGCCAAGGTCAAACGATCATCAGGAGGATAGTTACCCCTCTGAAAAGGACACTCAACCCTCATACTGTGCCCCAAAGCTGTTCAAAGCACATGCAGGTAGTGCAGCAGTTGGGTTGCTCCAGACACAGCGTGGACACTTGAGATGTAATATTGACTTATAGGGGGTAAGGAACACCAAATGCAAAAAGCTGTAATTTGTCCCCTTGCCCAACCTTGATCCTAGCAACCTCCTCACCAAAGTCAGAATTGTCCCTCTTGTCAAAGAAGAGCTTGGATCCAACTCTCTGGACAATGATGTCCCAGGAATACACAGACCGAGTACAGCTCATCAGTGTGGCCAGGATGGCGTCTGTGGCAAACACATTCCCCTGGGTCTTCGCCAGCTGCAGACGGAGACAGAGGGAAGAGTGTGAGCGAAGACAGCATACATTCTTCCCCCCACCACCCAAAAGTAAACTGCAGCCTTAGCAAACCAGACACGGATTCCTTTCTTCTGGACTCTGGAGGCTGGGCTGATACAAGACTCTGACGCACACCAATGAGATCTGGACACAAACATGTCAGATGCTACTGATCCTATCTGAACTCATTCAACAAGTTGGGCAGACAAATGCTGCCCAGAAAATCCAGCCCTGAAAATGCCCAAGCAAGTTGGGGAGAAAAGACAGAACTTAGAGCAGAAGGGAGACCTGCATCTGCAAGGACGAGAATAAGTTCTTTATCCTCTGTCCCTCACTTCATCAACACTCTCAAGAATTATCCTTTCCTCTCAAGACCAGAAATCTTGGGAATGAGATCTGTGACCCTGACATTTTTCTTCTCCATCATACTTCTTGCCTGTAGGTCTGCCTATCTGCCCTTCCAGAACAGAGCTTTCCTTTGGCTGATATCTATCCATGTGTTAATGAGTTCCTGCCTTGGCCAATACCATTCCCTTTGCTATGGAGATCACAAATTTCTGTTGTCTAAAGAGTTGGGTCCTGGGTTATTTCTGTTAATCTCTTCTCGCTCCAGAAAGCAGGACCATCTTGGACCCCTTGGCTTACAACAGACTGGGAACCGCAGGGTCCAAAGAATATCACACTGTAAGATACATACTAGTGTATCTTGTGAGCCGATGGGCAGGAAGGACAATTATACCTTGCGAATGACTGGGTCATCAGTAGTGGTGACAGTGTGAAAGATGCGCTTGATGCTTCGCAGGGACTTTTCATTCCTTGTCGTAATGCGGTCAAAGGCTTTGTCATAATATTCCAAGGCGCCACAGCACTCTCTGAAGACATAATGGGAGCGTAGTCATGAGACACTAGCACAAATAACCCCATCTCGGAGTGTCAAGGGGCAACAGTGACTGGCAGGAGTATTTCTACTGACTTTGTGCACCTCCTCCAAAAGGAACTTCATGAAACTGGATCACAAGCCAGTACCCATCCCTTTCCACACAGATTATGCCAAAAGAAATACCCACAGGGGCCCTAGCTGTCTTTAACTCACATGTCCTGTGGCTCTGATACCTCCAGATAGCGCATCTTCATCAGCCGCGGGAAATCCATCTCCTCCTTCACCTCCCAGTCACTGCGAACTTCAACAGAAGAATCGCGAGGCTTCTGCTGTGTGGCCAGAGGAAGGGCAGATGGACAAAGAAATAGAGAGACACAGCACATCAGGATTTGTGTGAGAACAGCAGCAGGAGGAGCGGGTTAGAGGAATGCTACCACAGGGAACAGGGTACACCGAGGTCTGTATAATAAGAGCAGCCAGAGAAACTGATCAAACAGTATAGTTAAAAATCAGTTTACTTTACCTGTGATTTTTGGTCCCATTTCTGCCTCACCCCAAACTGCTTCTGAAATTTCTTTTGTAGACGTAGACGGTCTCTGTAAATAGAGGAATGTGACAACCTCATGAGAAATAGTCCCAATGGCGCGTCCCCAGCACTCCCACCTTCCCAAGTCACTGAGAGCATCTGCTGAACGACTAGACCCCACAGCTGGCTGAGGCACTGTAACTAGGAACTCTGCTCTCAATGACTCTTTGAAAATGGCAACTTCAGTGGGACAACCCAGCCTTTGAAGATTGCACCACAGCATTCAGAAGGTGCACATGCTACTTTTACAACAGTAATTTCTTTTCCTGAGTTTGGCTTAGAAAACCCTGTTGGTTCCACAATCATCACATGAAACCAGCACTTCAAACCACAGCAGAGCCTAGCAAAAGACCTGTCTTGAAGTCTTGGGTTTTTGTTACAATAACTCAATTGACAGAAGCCAATTAGCAAACCTAGACACCTGATCATAGACTCCAATACCAGCAGCGAGTTCAGGTTTGGGGCCCTCACCTCTCCTTCTGTTTGGCGCTCTTAGGCAGGGTCTGCATGTTGAACTGAAGCATGTTCCGGCGGTCCTTGTCTCGCCGAAGATTCCTCTGAGAATGAGGAAGAGAAGGGAACAGATGTTCAGGTTATAAATGAGATCTTTACAGCAATTCCACTGTTTCAGAAAGGTTTCAGGAAATGTGCAAGATACCTGTGCAAATCTCATACGATTCCTTTGGTATGCCGTCTTCTGTGTACGTGCTGTGTCCACAAGCTGGAAGCTGGTCTCATCCTCCTCATGAAAATACGCATACTGGCTTCCCCCACCAAACTGCGATGAGTACTTATCTGAGGACACAATGACCCAAATTATCTTGCTGCCCGTCTGCAAACCAAGCTTCATGAGAAGAACTCAGAGTTAGCACTCCCGCCCTGTCACTTGGCTCACCCGAGCTTGAAACCAGAGGTAGGGCTTTTCTCTTAGAGCAGCCCAATGGGGGAGGGTCCCCCATCCTCCCAGACAAGTTCCCTTTCACCGAAGCTCAAAGCCAGGAGCAACACCGAAGCTCAAAGCCAGGAGCAACACCGAAGGATGGAGACAGCCCCAAGTGCCTCTCTCCAAGGGTAGGGCCCACTTCTGAGTTCAAGAAACTTCTCTCACTTGATGGAGATTTGTAGGACACAGATTTCGTAGACACCACTAAAGACAGTGATGAGAGAGGGAAGCAGGGATGATGACTGAAGAAACCTCATATGAAGTATCTCAGACAAGAGCAGCCACCAAAATAGCACTTACTCGTGTATCTCTTGTCCTGATAAGTGGCTCCCGTCCAGTCTGCAACCTAATAATAATAATAAAAAAAAAAGACAACAGGAAACAAAGTTGATGAGTGTGTGTCAACCAACATTTTAAACACTCTCCCCACAATCTCATAATCTCTTAATGCAGATGGATGCCACTCAGCGAGAGCAGTTAGTGCTTTATGTTCCAGAACATAACTTACAATCATTTTATGACTATCAATATTCTTTCAAATTCCCCACTCTGCTTACACACACTATCAAGAGGTCACGGTTCATATACCACTTCTTGTAGCAACTGCAATAGGGGATAATGAAGCTATAAGGGGCAGAGCACCAATGGTATGTGTGTGTGTGTGTGTGTAGGGGCACTGTAAGGAACAGTACAGGACTCAGACCGCCAACATGACAAGAACAGCTAACAGGAATTGCCATGGACATTAACTGATTGCTCCAGTGATTCATTTAGCAGCATTAGCACAGGTACCTTTCCCAGACGATCTCCTTTGCTGAAGGGCTGATATGGCATATCTTTGAACTGCTCTGGAACAGCACATGGACCCCAACCCGAGGGATTGTCCTGGATCACGGGTGTCATGAATTTAGCCATCTTCTAAAATCCTTTAAAAAAATGGGGTGGGGATGGTCAAGTGTTAGGAACATTTTAACGCTACAAGACTTAAGATGAGGCTGCTCGGAAACTTAATCTGACACTGACTGGGCAATGATGCCCATTCAAAAGACAAGAGTAGGTGATAAGATTTTTAATGAGGCCACACACACAGAAGTTTCCAGAGTTAGGGTGATTGCCCAGAATTTCTGGGGTCAAGGAAAAGATGAAGGTCTCAGGAGCTGACAGCATTGTCAGTATGTAATGTAATAATTACTTCCCTGTGTAAGAATCTTATCACCTGAACTGAACTGTTAGATAAAACTGATCAATAGTCAAGTAACCTGCCTCTGCCAATGGCAATATAAAAAGCCCCAGAAAAAAAGGTTTAATTTCTATCTTTACTGTGCATAATAGCACAATTATTTCCCCTGATGGATGTTTCTTTCTGATCACAGCTGGAGATCACTTTATGCCTTTATGCTTGGGGATCTACTGTCCTTATAGTTATTTATTGTCCTAGCTAGTGTCATTGAAGCAGCTATCCTTATTCACAGAAACACCTAATCCTGTGTCACTAAGACCCAGATCCTCAAAGGTATTTAGGCATCTAATGCTCACTCAAATCAGCGGGAGCTAAGCACCTAAACACCTTCGAGGATATGGGCCTACATGTTGGGTCATGGGTAGGTGCCGCAGCAGCGAGTCCCGCTGGTTAGTGACAAGCGACGAGCCAGCAGCCCCGCACCGCACATGGTCACTCGGCTCAGCGGAGCGGCAGGGCCCGGCTCCGCGTGTGCGGGAGCCGTGCCCGGGAACCAGGGTCCAGCCGAGCAGCCCAGCGGGGAGGCCGGGCCTCTGTCCCAGCCAGGGCAGAAGCCGCGCGGGCCGGTCCCGTCCCGCGGGCTGAGGCCCCAGCAGGCCCGGCGAGGCCTGGGCTCCCCGCGGGAGGCGGCCTCTGGGCCGGGGGTCCGTGTCCGGGGCGGATCCGGGCCCAGCCGACTCCGAGCCGCCCGTGGGGCCTCGCGCGCCTGTCCCGGCCGGAGCCCTGCGCGCCCCCCTCACCTGCGGGGGCCCGGCCGGGTCCCGATGGAGGCAGATGCGAGCGGGCCGGGGTGCCGGCTGCCGGAAAGACTGGGCTTGGGCAACGCGCACACAGTCACACACGTCATCACCCCGCGCCCGCCCCCGGACGAACTGTCGTAAAAGCAGGGGAGACAGTGTTACCGTAAAGCACAAAAGAACGCCAGGGCTGTCGTAAACGAAAAGAGCACACGTCATTGTAGGACGTCAAAGAGCGCCGAGAGCTCGCTACGAGCCAGGCTAGAAAGACCACCCGAGTCTCGAGGCTGGCTCCAAGTGGGGGAGAGAGAGCGAGAGCGCAGTCAGTCCCCCAATTTCCCACAGTGCACTGCGTGTCATCACCATCCATTCCCACAATGCACCGAGCCCTGCCCTGCGCCCTGCATATCCCCGTGTCCCATAATGCATTGCTTCCCTTCCACCCGCCCAGGCTAGTCCTGCAATGCGGGGTAGCTGGAGGGGGTTGAGGCTGCTCGGGGCCCATGTGCCCTTGGAAGGCTGAGCTAGGACCCAAGCTGTGGGAGTGAGGGCCTAATCTAAGGATAAGCCAGCCCTGGTGACCCCATTAAAATGGGGTTGCAACTCACTTTGGGGTCTTGACCCACAGTTTGAGAACCACCTCCCTGCCCACCACTTTTTGTACCCTTTCTCCCCTACCTCAGTGGGCTGTAACCAGCGACAAGAACATTCCAGTCATACGCATCGTCCCCCCAGGTTTCCCCATTTCCCCTCCCCAGGGAGAATTTCCAACTCCTCTTCCTTATTGCCCAGATTCCGCTGCCAAGAGCAGTGTTGCTTCCTTTCACAAGTTATATCCTGCAGGGCACATACACCGCAGCACAGCATTCCCCTGAGTCCACACTTGTGTTCCTGGCTTGCAGATCACCCATCCTGCAGTGAGAGACTCCATCTCCTGTGTCCCTTTCTTCCCTCCATTGCAAGGTGGTGGGGGAGAAAGAGAACATGTCCCGAGGGCTGAGGCACCATGGGATTGCTGGCGTTGCAGCATACTCTCCAGGAACCTTCAAGCCTCTGCAGCATCAGAACAGCAGAGCCTGGATTGGAGCAAGGGAAAGGCCTGTTTTCCACAGAATCCTTCCCTCAGGCCTGGAGCATGTAGAGCAGAAATCCCTGTGGGAGTTAATGTTGCTCTAAAAAGAGCTGCATAGGGGGGTGCAGCCTCTTGCCAACACCACACAAAGGGATCTGTTTGTTGAGCTGCATAAAGCCCTGCACTGATTCTCTGAGAGGATTCCCCCGAGCAGTTGGGGGAGGCAGGACCTTATTCCTTACCTCTCGTGACAGGGCCATGTGAGAGCTTGTAGGAAGCCAGAGGCAGCTTTCTAGAGGGTTAATTCAGAAATTCCCTGTGGAACCTAGGGGCTGCGGCCTATGGCAGGAAAGCGCCAGGTGGTGGTTGGAGAGACTCTAGGAGGAATGCTATGGGATGGCGCTCTGATCTCTTCACTCTGCTTCTTCCCACCCCCACCTTTGGGGTAAGTGCATCACCTTCTCCTTACTGCCTGTGGGCTGGAAACCAGAGATGGCAGGAGAGAGGTTGCCCACTCAGCCCATGCACAGGAGGATCCATTGCAGCTCACGTCCTCCTGCTTGTCCCAGCCCAGAGGAATGCATGACACCGAGCCTGGACTCTGTGACTGCATTAGTCACCAACAGGGGAGTGCGGCGGGAGAGGACACATGTCTACACAACTTTTTCTGGACTGCTGCGGTGTGGGGAGAGAGGCCAGATTCCATCTGGCTCTTTAGGACTCTGAGGAAGCTCTGGGATCTGGAGAGAGGTCTCTGGAGCCTCGGAATGTGCAGACATGTGGCTCCTACCTAGTCCAAAGTAACCTGCCGTGCTCCCCCACAAGAGCCATATTAACAGGCAACACTGCCTCTATTGCCTTGGCCACATGTATCGTGTCCTTTTTCTGGTGGCTCATCCAGAAAAGGAGGACAAGAGCTCACTACTGCTACCACCTGAGGGAATTGCTGGGTTGAGATCAGCTGGTAGAAGGAGGCAATAGCCCCAGAATCTGGGACATCAAACCCCTAGAGTGACCTCTTACCTTTATAGACCCCTCCCCCGAATCATACACAGCTATTTTAAAGTTTAGCCTGATAGCAAAGAGACCCCTTTTCAACCCTTCACCACACGAGAGAAAGCCGGCAGCATTTGTTATTAACTATTTATTTCTCCTCTCCTGGCTCCCAAACTGCTTCTCCTCCCTACTGCCGCCAGCCACCTTCAAGTTCTCCCTCTTCTCTCCCTGGCTCTGCTCACTTGATTGCAGTAGCTCAGCGGATGGTCTAGCTTTACTCTTTCACTTCCATTCTTCTTCACTTCTTTGGGTGGCTGCATTTGCCATTGAGCAGGCTGATGGAAATACCTGAGTGCTCTGTCTAGGCCAGGGGTCTCAAACACACGGCCTGCGGGGCTATTTCTCTAGGTAAGTGGCTCCGGGCCAGAGCCCAATGCTGTCCTGCACCCCAACCCCCTGCCATGAGCCCCCTGCCTGCACCCCACACCCCAACCCCCTGCCACACCTCGCACTCCCTCGTGCACCCCACACCCCAACTTCCTGCCTCAGCCCCCTGCTGCATCCCACATCCTTCCTGCACCCCAACTCCCTGCCCTGAGCCCCCTGCTGCATCCCCCACCCCTTAGGCTTCAATTTTGGCCTCCCCACGCAGGGTGGGGGGACTTGGGCTTTGGAACAATGTGAATGAAAATTGGGAGCTATTGTTTAAGGAGCTTGTTAGATGGGGCATAAGCCACATTGCATAATTAGCTGAGCTTGCACTGGCCTTCCACTCAACTCGCTGACATTTCTCCATCTGCAAATGTGGGAACCGTTTTAAAATCTAGATCCAATCAATTACAACACGTCAAGGAAGATTCTAGGCATCAGTGATCTGATCATTGGGTTGATGGCAATAAACAAGAGATTCCCATAAGGCTCCCTCTCTCCCTTTTCCCAAGAGCCACCCTCATCCTCTCTCCCCTTTCTGCTCCCGCATCCTCTGCAAACTTTTGAAGACGGATGCCTCGTGATGGCCTTCGCTCGTAGGGATGTTGCCTAGTGGTCAGGGTTTCAGCCGGGGGGGGAAGGGCGCAGCAGATGGTGGGGGACCCCAGGGCCTCCCACTGGGCTCTGACCCAGGACACTCTGGGGGCAACACAAGGGGGTGACACTTCCTACCACCCCGCTATTGTCCAAAGTTCACAGTTTATCACAGGAAGCTCTGAAGGGTGCTTGGCACCTCTTCGTGGCCGGGCATGACATGGCAGCTCTCTCCTTCTTGGGGTAGCAGCTGCCTCTGTAACGCTAACAGATCCCGGTCATCGGTGGGTGGGATCGAACCGGGGACCTCTGGAGCTTAGAGCATGGGCCTCTACAGCATGAGCTAAAAGCCACCTGGCTGTTAGCTAAGGCTGTAGAGAAGACTCGTTTTATCTCTCCCTCTAAGTGGTCTTGGTGCCACTAGCTGGGACACACCACCACACCCATAAGGCGTGTGGGTTACATACTTCCCCTAACTGAGGAAGCGCGTCCTGAGCTTCAGAGACTTCCCAGTTGTAATCCAGGATGACCCCTGTAACGATGCGGCCTCTGGCAGGACGCTACTGAGAGTATCAATTCAGGACAAATTGCTTGGAGCAGGGCAGTCAGAGCCCAAGGTTGGGTGACCTTTACTATTAAAGCACGCCAAACCAGCCATACAGAGAGGACTTTGGTTTTACCCCACTGGCTAATCGGAAGTCATACAAGCAATTCCTTCAGAGATTCCAGTTCCCTTGTATCACCACCAGCACCACTCCTTATGGGGATGAACGGTTATGAAAACCAATACCCCAGTAAAAGAAAAAAGGTTCTCTCAAAGGACCCCAAAGGACCAAGCCCCACATCCAGGTCAATAGACAAGTCAGATCTTACTCACAAATCATACTATTGCCAATCCTTTAGCATCTAAAATCTAAAGGTTTATTCATAAAAAGAAAGAAATATAGAGGAGAGTTAAAATTGTTAAAGGAATCAATTACATACAGAAATGGCAAAGTTCTTGGTTCAGGCTTGTAGCAGTGATGGAATAAACTGCAGGCACAAATCAAGTCTCTGGAGTACATCCACAGCTGGGATGGGTCATTCAGGCCATTGTTCAGAGCTTCAGTTTGTAGCAAAGTTCCTCCGAATGGAGGGGTTTCCAGGGCTTTTTATATCCTCTGCCGTGTGGAAGGACCCCTTTGTTCTTACTGTGGAAAAGCACAGCAGCAAGGTGGAGTTTGGAGTCACATGGGCAAGTCACATGTCCATGCATGACTCAGTTCTTTACAGGTAGAGCAGCCATTGCTCACATGCTACCTTGAAGGTTCCCAGGAAGGCTTCTCATACGTGGATTGGAGTCTCCCAAGGTCCATTGTGAGTTAAGTGATTCTTGATTGGGCACTTAATCTGAAAATTCCTTTCTCAAGAAACTGACCAAATACTTCATGAATGCTACTTAGAACCAAACACATTGCGATACAAGTGCATAGCCAATACTCATAACTTCAAATACACCTCTGTCCCATCCCTGTGTTCGATCTCGCTGTTTGCAGAAGACTGAGTAAACTTAACTATGGTTCTTTCCCTCCACCCACCGCACTTCCCCCAGGAACATTTTCCCCCTCTACTAAAAAGGACAGCAATTCACTCCAGACCCTTCAAAAACATTTTAAAAAGAAGTTTCAAGAGCCTCCAAATGAAATGAAAAGTAGTTTCAAGTGCTCCCCTGTCCTCCAACTGAAAAGTAGTATCAAGTGCCCCCCCCCAATTCCTTTGCCAAATGTTTGCTTTTTTATAACCACATTTCCCTATATCTTAAAAAAATGTTTCTCACCCCCCACCTCAACTCCCCAGTTTCGGTATCCGTACAGCCACTCCTAGAAGCGCCAAAGAAGGATCAACAGCCCACAGCGCCAGGCGCTGTACAAACCAGGGCCAAGATGACAAACCTTGTCTCTGAGAGCTGAGCAAGAGCACTGAGCTCCCGCGAAACCACATTCTAGCCACTTGGCTGGTGGGTCCGGCTCATTGAGGGTTGCCAGATTTGGGAAGAGGAATTCCCCCAGCTCAGACTGGCAGGGACCCTGGGGCAGACTTCACCTCCCTCTGCAGCGTGGATGACCTGGGCACATCTCAGCTAATCCGTTCCCTGGCACCGCGAGGGCCTCAGGCATTGGGGCCGCCTCAGGCATTGGGGCCCCCTCAGTTATGCCTGTTCTCTGCCTGATCCCGCTCAACACAGAGGTAACTGGGTGAAACTGACTGGCCTGCGCTCACCAGGTCAGACCAGATGATCTCAGGGTCTCTCTGGATCTACCAAACAAACTGGGGGAGCTGGCAACACAGAGCACAAAGGGGACAGGCTGGAAACATAGATGCCAGGTCATCAGCAGGGCTGAGGCAGCAGGAAAGGACTAAGCAGAGAATGCACAACCACAGGGCTCTCCCATGGAGTGGGAAAGCACATAGGGCCTAGGAGGCTGGGGTATGCCCCATGGGATAGGCACACGGGGTATGCCCCATGGGATAGGCACACGGGGCTGCAGCATGGCATAGTGCTGTGGGCACAGCACAGGGGGCAGCAGGGTGGAAGACAGTGCATGGGATTGGGGCAGCAGAGCTATTGCACGGGGGGCTGGGGCAGTTGGGGGACTAGTGCACAGGGAGGGCAGGAGCACGGATGTCACTGTACAGAGAGACTGAGGAAAGTGGGCTATAGCACAGGGGTGTTGCAGTAGGGAGCAGGGGAGGTTCATGCAATCGTGCTGGGGCTGCAATAGGGGAGAAGGGGGCCATACAAGGGGGGAAGAGGGGGTCATGCAAGGGGGCTGGGCTGTTGCAGTGGGGAGCAGGGATTGCAGTGGGGCAAGGGGGAGTCATGCAATGGGGCCGGGGGTTGCAATAGGGCGAAGGGGAGTCATGCCATGGGGCGAGGGGTTGCAATGGGGGAAGGGGGAGTCATGCCGTGGGGCCGGGGGTTGCAGTGGGGGGAGGAGAGTCATGCAATGGGGCCGGGGGTTGCAGTGCAGGGAGGGGAGTCATGCAATGGGGCCGGGGGTTGCAGTGGGGAGCGGGGGTCATGCCGTGGGGCGGGGGGTTGCAATAGGGCAAAGGGGAGTTATGCCGTGGGGCCGGGGGTTGCAGTGGGGCAAAGGAAAGTCATGCAATGGGGCTGGGGGTTGCAATAGGTGACGGGAGTCGTGCAGTGGGCCCGGGGGTTGCAGTGGGGCAAGGGGGAGTCATACCATGGGGCTGGGGGCTGCAATGGACGAAGGGGAGTCATGCCGTGGGTCCGGTCCCCCCCGCGCACCTGGAGGTGAAGACCTTGGAGCAGCTGACGGAGGGGCTCAGGTCGCACATGGCCCGGTACCCGGGGTCCCACTCCCGCGAGCTCTCCATGTGCAGCGCGCACACGGAGAGCGCCAGCGCGCAGAGCACGAGCCGCAGCGCCCGCTCCCAGCCCAGTGCCGCCATCGCCCGCTGCCACCAGCGCCGGGCACAGGCTCGCCCCCACTGGCCCGCGCACCTGTCAATCACCAACCGGCGCCGGACTATTGGCTGCCCCTTCAGGAGGTGGGATGGGGAAAGGAAAGAGTTCTAGGACTTGTAGTTTTATGTACCCAGTGGAGGAGAAGTGGGAGCTATGGGGCTTATGGAAGGGGGGTAGGGTCTAGTGGTTGGAGGAGGGGAAGTGGCTGGGAGCCAAATGCAAGGTCCTATACCTAGCAACAAGGCATGCCGGCCACACCTACAGAATGGGGAAGTGCATCCAGGAAAGCAGTGACTCTGGAAAGGCTTTAGGGGCCAGAGGGGAGAAACCACTCAAGATGAGCTCCCAGTGTGATGCTGTGGTGAACAGGGCTAAAGCCATCATTAGACCTAGGGGCAGAGCCGGGAGTAGGATAGGGAGGTGTAATGATGCTGGTTCTGGTGGGACCCAACGGAGAGTGACAATTCAGGACACATTGCTTCAAGCAGGGCAGTTAGAGCCCAAAGCTGGGGGTTTTCCACCTCTAAGGCAAACCAAACCGGCCAAACAGAGAATACATCAGTTTTACCCCACTGGCCAACCACAAGTCACACAAGCAATTCCCGTGGACACTGCAGTTTCCCAATATCACCGCCAGTGCCACTCGTTATGGGGATGAATGGTTATGAAACCCAATACCCCAGTAAAAGACAAAAGGTTCTCTCAAAGGACCCCAAGTCTCTGGAGTACATCCACAGCTGGGATGGGGCAGTGCTTCGTATAGAGCTTCACTTTGTAGCAAAGATCCTCCAGAGGTATGAAGCAGGATTGAAGACAAGATGGAGACGAGGCAAGATAGTCTCTTGCCATGTGGTCTTTGCTTTCTTTGTCCCAAGGACACTCTATCCAGCACGTTGCATAGAAAAACCTTAGAGTTCTGTCCATAGGCAGGTCCCTCCCTGCATGCCTTGCTGAGTCACAAGGTGTATCTGCCTTCTCTCAATGGGTCGATTGTATAGCTCATGGTCCTTAGTGGGCCATCAAGCAGGCTAGGCAGAACTGACACCAACTTGTCTGGGGTGTTCCCTGGAAGCATAGCACAAGTTTGAAATACAGACAGTATACAGCCAATATTCATAACATGAACTACAAAACTGATACACATATACAGATAGCATAATTATAATCAGCCAATCAGAACCTCTCCATAGACCCCTTACACAACAACCTTTATACAATATTGGCTGCAAATATATCACAGTGGTCGCAACGGTGATCTATACAGTTACAGATTATGTCAATAACATCACAGGAGGTGGCACGGCATCAGTGAGACTGATATTGGAATACTGCATCCAGTTTTGGTGTCCTCATTTGAAAAAGATGTTGTGAAATTGGAGCTGGGGCAGCAAAGAGCCACCAAATGTTCTGAGGGCTGGAGAAAAATACCTTCTAGTGAGCTATTGAAAGAGCTCAACCTGTTTAGCTTATCAAAAGAAGATTGAAAGGTGACTTCATTGAAGTGTTGAAGTGCCTTAATGGAGAGAAAAGATTGGGTATTAAAGGGCTCTTTAATCTAGCAGAGAAATGCATAACAAGACCCAGCGGCTGGAAGGTGAAAAGAGACAAATTCATATTACAAATAAAGCACAAATATTCAACAGTGAGAACGATTCACCACAGGAATAAGCTACCAAGGAAAGTGGTGGATTCTCCATCTCTTGATGTCATTTAATGAAGACTAGATGCCTTTCTGGAATGTGTTTGCCCCCAAAGTAGCTATTGTGTCATACAGGAGGCCTATGACATGCAGGGGGTCAGATTAGATGCTCTAATGGTCTCTTCTGGCCATCAAGTCTACTAATTTCTGAAAAACTGAGTGTAGCATTGGGAGCAGCGTCTGAGGTTTTACTGTCTAGTCGGCTTGCTTCCTAAAATGAACACTCCTTGAGTGGGGTGATCCACAGGGAGTAGCTCAAACCTCCAAAGTGTCTGGCCAGGGGCAGGACATTAGCACAGCAAGGGAGGGGCGTGGCAGTGACATCACAAAGGCCTTTTGCAGCACCTCAGACTATTGGTCAAAGGTGGTGACCTCACAGAGAGATGCTGACATCAGCCAGGCAGGACAGGGGCGAGGGGCTGGGAAACCTCAGAGACTCCTGTGGCTTTGCTTCAGCACGTCTCTTTCTCGAGGTCTCTCTTTGAGGACTGAGAGAATATTCGGGTTCACGTACGTGAGCGGCAGGAGGAACCTCTTTCGAGTTTTCTCCTTCCCTTTTCGTGATTGTACTAGAAAGCAGACGTCCCTGTTTAGAAGGTAAGAGCCTCCTTGAGGTTTGAAACCTGTTCAGTCTGATCCATCTGGTGACAGTTGAATTCTAGGCATGGAAAACACGAGCTTAAGGAGGCAGAATTTTATTCTGCACCTGGGATTTTGTCCCTTAGAATCACTGGGGACATTGGGGTTTGTCCTTTTTGTTTCACCTTTTCCTCCATCCCTCCCTCCTTTCTCTTCTTCTCTTGCTTCTTTTGTCCTTTCCCCTATTCCCCTCCCAACACCAGGGTGTGTGTGTTTGTGTGTCGCGGGGGAGTGCTCTGCAGCTCCCACTGTGGGAGGTCGACCCAAAAATGTGGGGCTGAAATAGTGCTCCGGCAGTGATCCCCACCAGTAGTGTAGCTGGGTGGGTGCTGGGGAAGCAGCCACTTCCCCTCAGCGCATTTTCCAAAAGCGGCGCCTTAGTTAGGTGTTACCATGGCGCCAGCAGGCGGGGCCCACGCTCCACTCTGAAGCTTGGCCTGCCCGGCCGGCGCTGACATCCTGCAGATAAAGGGGGGGCAGCACGGCCGGAGGAGCCATGGGGGGGGGCCGCGGGGGCGGCACAGCATGGCCGGAGGAGCCATGGGGAGTCGCGGGGGTGGCACGGCATGGCCGGAGGAGCCATGGGGGGGGCCGGCGTTGCCGGAGGAGTATCGCAGTATCGGGGGCGCAGTATCGCAGCCCGCAGCGTGGACGGAGGAGCCATGGAGGGCTGCGGGGGCGGCACGGCACGGCCAGAGGAGCCATGCGGGGGGTGGCGCGGCATGGCCAAAGAAGCCAGCCAAGGGGGGGGGGGGGGGGGGCGGCCGGAGGAGGAGCCAAGGGGGGCGTGGCCAGTGGAGGAGCCAAGGGGGGGCGCCTTTTTAATGTTTGCTCCCCCTGCTCTTAGAACCTGGCTATGCCAATGATCCCCACCAGTGACCTGGGCCATCCTTTGAGCTCTCTGGTGAGAACCCTCAGCCTCCCGTCCTCAGCCTCTACCCTGACTGGCTGAGCAGGGGGTTATTGACAGGGAGGAGACTCAGGTCCTTGTTGTTCTCTTTTTAGACCAATTAAATAAGTCAAAAGCGGTTATATGTTTGATGAATTATGCTGCTTCTCTGCATTAATTGTCTCTGAGCAGCTCATGATTCTCTCTAACATTGCAGTTCTCCTAAAATACCTGCTGAATAATTACTGTGCACTGTTGTTGGTCTGGAACTCATCTGAGAGCACTTTATTCAGGTCATTCAATGTATGAAATTCAAGATCCGATGGTTAGTTTGAAAATCAGGGCTCTTGGGTCCTAGTCCCAACTCTGCCACTGACTGGCTGTGTGACCTAAGACAAGTCAATTCTCCTTTCTCAGCCTTAGCTTCTCCCTCTTTCAAGTAGGGATAATGATCCGCTCCTACCTACCTCACGGTGGGTGGAGGATGGGGATCCATTGGAGAGTGTCACTAGGAGGAGTGCATAATATGAGGTGTCCTATCACGTTTACTCAGATCAGATTGTGACATAATAGAATAGCTGAAATAGTCTATTTTATTTGTATTTTTTTATTTTGAAATTGATAAGAGCAGCAACTACTTAGCTCAAACTGAGGCATCTTATCTAATTTTCAAGATCTAAGTGTCTCCTCTTTGTGTGTGAGGAGACAATTTAACACACTGTGACAAACAGGAGATGCTTTTGTTTTGCAACAAAATATTTTTGCAAAGAACTTTCATCCCACTTGTTATGAGTTCAAGAAACAAACTGGTTTAGTCTGAATGGGATTTTCTGACAGAAACGGTTTCAATGAAATTTCTCCACCATCTCGATTCCTGGGCTCTATCCCTGCCCAGGGGTGAAAGGAACTTAAAGGATTTACCATTACGCCGGAGTCCTGAGCGGGGGTGTGGTCTCAACCGGAAGAGGCGGGGCCTTTCAAGATTTAAAGGCCCTGGGGCTCCAGCTGTGGCTGGGAGCCCCAGGGTCTTTAAATCACCCCTGAGCTACCAGCTGCAGAGGCGGCTGGGAGCCCCGGGGCTCAGGGGCGAATTAAAGGGCCCGGGGCTCCGGCCACCGTGGAGCTCTGGGCCCTTTAAATCACCGTGGGCGCCCAGTTGCCGGATCTCCGGTGGCACTTTAAAGGGCCCGGGGCTCCCCGCAGCGGCAGGAGCACCGGCCCTTTAAATCACCGTGGGAGCCCAGCTGCCGGAGCTTCGGTGGCACTTTAAAGGGCCCGGAGCTCTCCACAGTGGCCGGAGCACCGGCCCTTTAAATCACCGTGGCAGCCCGGCTGCCAGAGCTCCGGCGGCATTTTAAAGGGCCCGGGGCTCCCTGCAGCGGCTGGAGCACCGGCCCTTTAAATCACCGCTGCGGAAGCCGGTCCAGTGCGGCACGGCCTGCTGGCTCTTGCCGCTACGCCGTACCATACCGTACCGGCTTACTTTCACCTCTGCCGTGACTCTGGGGGGTTTGTTGTCCATTAGAACAGGAGTCAGGACTGGTGGCTTCTCTTTGTGGCTCTGCCACCGCCTTGCTGTGTAGGCCCTTGGGTAGGTCACTTCCCTTCTCTGTACCTCAGGCTCCTCCCCATCTGTCCAATGCAAACAGGGACAATTTTCGAACTCTGGGCAGTCGTGAGCCTGAGTGAGATAAGGGGCGTTAAAGCCTCTGTGAAAGAGAAAGGGGAATTTCTCGGTGTTTAGCACCAAGGAATTCTAAAGTTTGCTAAAATATCTAGTCTGTGGAAACAAGAAATGGTCGGGGCCAAATTTTTTAACCATTGTCTTTTTAAAAGCCCATTCAGGGATGTGAGTCCCTGTCTTTTACGTACCTGGGGTTCTTTGCCAGCAGTAGAGAAGAGGTTCCTGCCTCCATTTTTGTGGCCTTAACAAACCAGGTGTTGTGCCCCAGTTCTCGTCTGAGATCCCTGAAAAAGAACATCTTCCCATCCATTAACAAGACAGGACCTATCTTTAGAAGGGGAACAAAAAGAACCCTGGGATTTACAGACTAGCCAGCCTCACTTCCATAGCTGGAAAGATACTGGAATACATCATTAAACAATCCGTTTGTCAGCACCTACAGGATAATTTGGTTCTTAGGACTAGTGAGCATGGATTTGTCAAGAACAAATCATTCCAAACCAATCCTAGCTCCTTCTTTGGCAGGGTTACAGGCCTAGTGGAGGTGGGTAAACAGTAGATGTGATCTCTCTTGGTGTTTCTAAGGCTTTTGACACAGTCCTGTAGGACATTCTCACAAACGAACGAGGGAAATGTGGTCTAGATGCAATCAGTGTAATGTGGGTGCAGAGCTGGTTGAAAGCCCAGACTCCAAGAGCCCTTCTCCATGTCTGGCTGTCCAACGGAGAGGGTTTACCTAGTGGGTCCGGCAGGGATCAGTCCGGGGGCCGGTACTATTCAATATTTTCCTTAAGGATTTGGAAAATGGAGTGGAGAGCATGCTTCTACAATTTGCAAATGACACCAAGCACTTTGGAGCACAGGATTGGAATTCAAAACGCCCTTAACAAATTGGAGAATTGGCCTTCTTGAGCCAAAGTCCATGGCTGGGCCCCTCTCTATAGATTGGGCTGAAGTGAAACCCCAGAGCCAAACACTCCTCCTCCTGGGCAGTGCGCTCCCACCTTCAATGGGCAGATGCTGCTTAGCACTGTCAGAGCAGCTTTTGCTGGGGGCTTCTCCCAGCACTTTCCAATAGTGGGAAAGTATGAAATCCCCATCTGACTGCTGGGGACAGAGCCAGAGAGGGGGGAGCAACTTGCTCAAAATCCCACAAGAAAAGGAAAACAACCAGCAGTGGAACCAACAGGAAACCCAGCAATGGAACTCAGGAGTCCTGACTCCCAATCCCCCGGTCCAGTCACTCCAGCGGAGCACACTCCCTCTCAAAGGCAGGGGGAGCGGACATGGGGGCCTGCTTGTAATTGCCAGCTGTGGGAGGGAGCGTGCAGCAGTGGCTAGAGAAGGGGCCTGGAAAGAAGGCCTGCTGGGTCTCATCCATACTTCTGACACTTGGTGTGACCCTGAGCCTGTAGCTTCCCCTCCCCAGGCCTGTTTCTCATCAGCCTGTGTTGTGCAGGAGGTCAGACTAGATGATCATAATGGTCCCTTCTGACCTTAAAGTCTGTGAGTCTATGAGTCTATAAGAGGAGGAGCAAAATTTTCTTTGCTTTAGGATAAAATTTTGAAAGCTGATGGCACTCCGATTGCCTTTCCAGACCCTCTGGTTGAGAAACATTGGTCTAGTGGATAGGACACTGACCTCAAGAGACCTGGTTTCAATTCATGGTTCAACCACAGCCTTCCTACAGAATCTTGGGCAAGTCACTTAATCTACCTTGTGACTCAGTTGCCCATCTGTAAAGTGGGGAGAGTACTTCTCTGCCTCAACAGATTTTGGGGATAAAATCTGTTAATGATTGTGAGGTGATTAGATAGAACAGTGATAAGGGCCACAAGTACCTAAATAGATAGAGCAAGACCCAGTCCACTCAGGGCTGCAGTCCACAGGTTAAGATCCATTTCTTTTGAGATTTTCCACTGTAAGGTCACTTAAAAGATCCCTTAATTCAAGAAGAGTCCACACTAACAGCTTTATTCAGCCAGATGCATGCAAAGTTTCTCCCCTACCTAATCCATCACTGCTAAATCCTTCCAGAGGAGAGGGAACAGAAGCCACATAAAAACCACAATATCCCCTCACCAGCCAGCAGCGAGATTACTACAACACCTGCTCAACCGTCAGATAATATGCCTATAGAAATATATCCTATAAAACACAAGCAATCAGTAATTGTACTAGCCCAACAATCAAGCAGCCTTCACAGGACAAATGCAATGGGCAGATCCAGGGAACACATTTCAGTATGTTAGTAGTAACCCATTAACAGTTTGGTGGGAGTCTCACCAAGCCCAATTTCAGCTGTGCCATGGCAACTTTAATTACATACATTCTCTTGACTCTGCTAATGTACCCAATGAAGTCAATGGGAGTTTTGCCAACTGTCTTGAGCAGGAGCAGGCCCTAAGGCTCTATGCAAGTGGCCTGATAATAATATAGCCCGTAACTAAGTTTTTTATTCCTATTAAGGATGAATGAATACACTTTACCTAACTTAATACTGTGGGCTAAAGTGGAACATGATTGGGTTGACATTCTGCATAGGAGAGAGAGTGGTGAAAAGAGCAAAGGGACAAGATCCAAAGCAGAAAGACAGGGTGGGAAAAGGAGCAGAGAATGAGCAAAGCAAAAAAAGAAGAATGTGAAAAAGGAGCACAGAAGAAACAGCAATATCCTCTGTGTAGTGCTTAGGAGGGTGAAGCAATGATAATGTCTTCCAGTCATGAGAACAGAATGGGTGCATAATTTACTCCTGAGGGAATTCTGGGCCCAAAATTAAAAAATTCTGTACACAATATTTAAAATTCTGCAAATTTTACTTGTCAATAAATAACATTGGAGGCTCCAGCACGGCAGTGGGGAGCACAGGCCACTGGCTGCACGAAGGTGGGAGATCACCCTGCAGCTCAGCCCCCCCACCGCCGGGACATGGACTCAGCAGTGAGGCTGCACCCAACTCTTACACAGTGCAAGGGCCAGGCCTGCCCCAGAAACACCCCGGGGGCCTGCCCCTCTATGCCAGGTGCACCAGGTGTGGGCAGGTAGGCTCAGCCTGGCAGGATCCAAGTGTGGAGGGGCTTAGTGTGGGGGGATCCAGGTGTGGGATGAGAGGGTTCTGTGTGGGGCAAGCTGAGTGCAGGCAGCTTAGTGGGAGGTGCAGGGGGGATCTGGATGCACAGGGACTCATTGGGTGGGGGCTTCAGGTGCAGGTGCAATGGGACTTTGCAGGGGGGTCCAGGTGAAGGTGATTGGGGCTCTCCAGGGAGGGGTCTGGGTGTGGGGGGCTCAGCAGGGAGGTCTGGGTGCTGCGGGAGTGTGGCTTGGTGGGATGGGGGTCTGGGTGAGCTGGTTGGGGCTCAGTGGAGTGGGGTGTCCAGGTGTGTGGGGCTTGTTGGGGTGGTCCAGGTGCATAGGGGGTGGGGTTTGCTGGGGTAGGGATTCAGGTATGGGGGGGTTTCAGATGCAGGGGGGGTGAGGCTTGATAGAGGGTCTGGGGGATCTGGATGCATGGGAGTGGGCAGATGAGGGGTGGGTGTGACCTGGTCCCGGATGGGTCTAACTCAGCACCGGCTGGTACGTCCCCAGCTTCTCCGCCAGCTGCTCCAGGTGCCCGAAAGGATGCATCCACACTGCTGTGGAGGGGCACATGACTGCTCTTGCGTCTTCCCTTTGCTTCCCCGTCAGAAAGTCATTTTTCTGTGGGGAAGCAAAGAAATCTGTGGGGGACATGAATTCTGTGCCTGCACAGTGTCACAGAATTCCCCCAGGAGTAATAATATAACCCAAATGAGAGAACATGGAACTGAAAGAGCCCATTATACATGATGAATGTAGCTTGGGCTCCGCTACAACCTACGCATTTCCTGCTGCCAAGTCATTGTGGTTACATATCTTGCAGTACCAAGGAAATCTAAAGCCTCATCTGTTCTTGAAGAAGATATGACTCCACCATCATCACCACATTTGGTGACCTGTTTACCCAGTACTCCATTTCTCCAAATGACTTGGGAACTCCTGATTGTCAACGTCCTCATTCAGGCTCTTTAGTCCCCTTGCAGGCCATGTCATTAGTACCATGTCAATGACATCTCAGGGTTATTCAGACTACAGAGTCACTTTCAACTGACACCAAAGCACACATGAGAAGAGCTGACATCATTTGACCCTTAGCTCCAAGTATGGCCCTGTTGCAGGCACAGAGGCCCGAGGACAGCAACAGGGGTTCGTTGCCTGGCGTGCTTCGCGCCAATAAACACACTGGGGTGGAGAAACAATCAAAGTTTATTTGAGATCTCAAAGTGGTGCAAGGAGACAGGCAAGTCTCAAATCAAGCACACCAGTAAAAAGCAGCTTCTCTCTTCTTATACTTTACAACTAAGCCCTCCCTTCTCTCCCCCTCCACCCCCCCACTCCCCCTCCCTTCTCTACCGAAGACATGTTTATACATTTAAGTCGTTAAAACATTCTAGGGCTATAAATCTAGCTTGTTAGTAACATTCCTCTAAACAATCATCTGGTTCCGTTTACCCTTAGTTTACTACCCCTCCTCCAGCTAGAAACATGCAAACCTCATCATTATTGCTTAGGACCTGGTTATGAGCAAGGTCGTAATAGGTAACTGGCTATTTACACATTCCAATTCCTGTCCTTAGCTCTTGAGGTCGATTAGAGTTAAACATGGAAGGACAGAGTTTAAACATGGAAGAACTCTGGTTCATATATATAGGCCTAATGACGTCAACAGCCCCATTGTTTCTTCCTAGAAGATGCTTATAAATTCAGCAAGATTAAACTACTCAAGGGCTTTGTTTGCCTCCTTGTGGAATGCATCCTATACTTCTCTGGTCCCTGTTTCTCCATTTTTGGGGCTACAATGGCACTGGCAAAGTCAGTGAAAGTAAAAAGTTTTGCTCCAGCACTCTGGGCACTGCTGCCCAATGATATCCTTGTGGTCATAGTCTGTTATTCTCTTTGAAAGGCTCTCAGTCCTCCATGACCATTCCAGGACTTGTACAAGAGCAACCGTTCTGCCAAACTGACTGTATGCCAAGAGGGCGTACATCATCAGGGCCGGTGGTCTTGCTGAGCTAAGTAGAATAAGGCAGTAACCATTAGAAGGTTACTTTGATTTTGTAACAGCCTCTTGAAGTTGTAGGCAATGACTCATCTCATTCACCTGATCCCTGACATCTTTTCAGGCTCCTTACCAGCACCCAATCACCTCTGTTGGGAGGCAAATGTCAGCTCTTCATCCCAGGAGGTCAACTCTGGACCACAGCAGAGAAACCACACTGGGATTCATCATCCACAAAAGAGGGCCCCCATAAAGTTCCATGGCCGACAACCAAAACGTAAGCAATGTAAATGCCTGAGCAGCCGCATCCCAGCTATCAGAGAAAGACTCTTTCCTTTGTGCCTTTTCTCACTCTCTGGTAGTTTCTCCCATCATTGTGGATGTACAATGCTGCTGAGAATCAGGCTTGAACAGAGGGAATGGAATCCAGCCTGACGAATCAGGCTTAACCTTGCCGTGCCTGTACGGCTCTTGTATCGAAGAATCATTCATTTCCCTTGACCTGACTGGAGACAACCTAGAAGGTTTTGGGTGAGGACCTGTTTCAGCCTTGAGGGCCACTAGTTCTCCGTGTACTCTTTCCCTTCATGGGGGAATGCTGATCTGACAGATGGGATGGAGTTGGAAGACTAGCCATCACATTACACAACCATGTTCCAACAGGTCCTTCCCCTCTTATTTTAAGAACTACATTAATAGCTGATTTTAAAAAAAGTAGACAACCCTCCTTCCTCCTGCTGAACATTTTCCGCCCATAGGGACTGTAATGCTGCTTATGTCTAACCTCTCATTCCTCTGCGCCTCTCTACAAGACCCAGAAACCAAGAAAAATAATCTCGATCTTAACTCCTCACCTCACCGCAACCCACCCCAAGTCCCATAACCATAGTATTTACAAAGTTACCCGGGTCATATTTCCTCCCAGCTCTCTTAAAAACAAAACTCCTGCCTCCCATGTTCCCAGTCCAGCCACTCTCTGCAATATTCTCTCATGCCACGGGCCATGAGCCATCTGGCTGCTCAGCTGTCCACAAGCATTATAATGCACAAAAAGAGCTCTGCATCCAGTGCCTCTTCGCTCTGCTGTTGATGGGCCGAAGCTACCCTCCACCGGCTTCCCAAACCAGTGCCTTCCCTGCCGCATCCCTCTGGTTGCAGCCTCTAACTGGCTACTCAGGATGTTGTTCTGTCTGTGCTACATGCTTCCACTGCACTCTGATCTCCACTGCTGCATGGAGCCACCTTTTCCTACACCATCCTGGAGCTGCCTGGAAGGCTGCTGATCATCCTCCAGCTCCTTGAGCCACCAGCTTCCAGCTCCAAAGTTTAGCTCTACTGGCTGCCTCCCCAGTGCTGCTAGGACAAGGGGTCGCCCTTCCCGAGGATATGTAGCCCTGTGCAGTGTACAGGTTTCTCCTGCTGCTTATCTCACAGACTTGAGCTCCTCCTGCCATCCTAGGCTTAAAACATCTTCCTTACCTTGGCCTGTACACCGTCCCCCCCTTCACACCAGCTAGAAAAAAGGTGGGCAGAAAGGTCCAGGCCCCATATGGGCTGGGACATGTGTCAACCCAACAAAACTTATCTCCTCCAGAATTAGTGCTCTCCACTTCCCTCCCCCTTACCTATTTTTATTTACAGTGGGCACCACTGTAAGATCTCTCATGGGGATCTTTAACCTAAGAGGTAAGAGTCCAGACAATGTACATTATTCAGACAAAGCTTATCTAAACTCCTTTGTTCCTCAGCTGCTGAATTCCCCGCAGATTTCCAGAGCCTTCATCAGGGAACAGGGTCTGAACTCATTCACAACTCACTGCCCACAGACTCCTTGCTAGCTACCAGGAGGATCATTATTTTCAATCTGTACTATGCACTGTATTTTATTCCAGCAAGCAGCAGGCTAATTACCCAAGTTTATAGCACATGGTTAAATTAGAAAACCAAGATAGGGATCCATGAAGTGACTTAGGTGTTGAAATGCTGATGCATCTCTAACTTTTAGAGGCCTACAAAATCACAGGGAAAACACTGCAACCCACAAAGCCTGAGTTAGGTGCCCAGGCTCCTA
>NW_020664598.1:4532971-4573328 GCF_002925995.2 Terrapene triunguis | reverse complement strand
TAACGCTGCTAAAGTCGACCTAAACTCGTAGTGTAGACCAGGCCTTAGTGATCCACGAATGGGAACCAGTCTCTTGGAGCCAGGCAGCTTAGATGCTTGAGGGAATGAGTTAGGTGCCTGCCTCACTCCACATAAAACAACCGGAGGAGGAGGTGTCCACTTGTAGCCCAGAGGCTAGAGCGCTCATCTGTGATGTGAGAGAGCCAGTCACTGGGCCAGAGAGGGAAAGAGAGTGGGAATGATTCTGTACTCCAGTGGTGAGGGCACCCACCTGGCAGATGGGAGATCCAGTTCCATTCCTTCTGCTCCAGTCACTCTTTCATTATTTATCCACAGAGGAACAGCTTCAACAAGACAGACTGAGGGAGTCCCACATGAGAATATCCCATTGCTCAGTGGTTACAGCCAGAATTGCTTCTAGGCCCTTGGGGGCAAGAATATTTTTGGGGCCTTCCACACAACAAAAAGTGAATGGGGGCCACCTTGAGCTGCTCAGGGTCCGAAGCAACTGCCTAGTTCTCACCCTGCATTACACCATTCTGCTGAGAGGTAGGAAACCCCTTTTCAAATTCTTTCTCCCCCTCTGGCAAAGAGGTGAAAATTGAACCTGGGTCTCCCACATCCCAGACTTACTTACGTAGAATGTCTTGTGCCTAGGGGCTCAAGGCAAGCCATTTTCCTCACTGCTGTCTGTCCAGAGCAACATGTTTGATTCCATTGTAAGTTGTCTCCAAGATGGCGGCATCCTTTTTGATCCTCCTGCAATAGGTCATTCTTTGTCCTCCATGCTTTCTCTTCCCTCCAGGTGAAATCCAATCTAAGACATACCTTGTGCTTCTGCCACTGGGTAACCCGATGACATGGCCAAACCACTATAGCCGTCTCTGTCTACTTATTGAGTCTGCAGTCTGCTGACCCATATGGCACAGCATTTTCACATTTGTTATGCAATCTCTCCAATGAATTCCCAAGAGTCTTCTTAAATGCTAGTGGTGCATCCAGCTTCCTCCTATGTATTTCCACCAGCTGCCATGTTTCTGAGGCATACACTAGTGTGGAAGGACAATAGCATTGTACAATATCATTTAACTTTGTAGCTGGGTCGTCTTACTCTTCCAGATGTTTCGCAAATGGGAAAATAATCCACTGGCTTATTCTTGCCTTCACTTCTTTAGTGAGCTGGCCATTAGCGGATATCTAATTTCCAAGGTAAATGAAGTCATCAACTCTTTTGTACTCTTCTCCATCGTACATCTGCCAGGGTTGACAGCATTCACTCCTACCTCCATTATCTTGATCTTCTGCATACTCATACGAAGTCCCCTTTAGCATAGGAAGAAACAATGGGGCTGTGATGTTTGCACTCCATATGATTTTATGAAAATATGCTAGTGGGTGAATATAATGTAACTGGAATATGCTTCATGCAAAAGGTCTCGTGTAAGGTATCATTACAAAGCTTATAATCTACTGAGTGTGGTCATCCTATTTGTATAAATGTATCATTCTTGTATCTGAAACTAGAAATATGAAATATAACTCTAAGGTCCTATTGTAATTATGCAAAGTGTGGGCCATTAATGGTGGTTTGGAATCTTGATGGCTCCCATCAACTAGGACAATTGGTTGTAAATGGCTCTGTTTACTTGCAAGCCTTCCTGTGAGTCAGGACAGGAAGAATGAAGGCTTGGGATCTCACAGGACTTGTGACCATGTCACCTGGTACTGGAATCCATCTTTAAACTGGTGCTTTTCCATTTAGAAGGAGGGGTGGGAACCCAGAGAGCAGGGCCGGATTAACTTTTTGTGGGCCCGGCGCCAAACATATTTGTGGGCCCCCCGGGGAATGATTGTAAAAGGGGCCGGGGGTAAAAGCGCAGTGGGGCAGGAGCTAGGGTTGGTCTCTGGAGCAAGGGAGGGGTCAGGGGTAAACTGCAAGCCCAGCAGAGCTGGGGAGGAGGTAAACAGGATCCCCGCTGCCCCTGCCCACATAGAGCTGGCACCTACCTGGTTCTAGCCCATTCTCTTTGTCTCTCTCTGCACTGAGCTGCCCCTCCTCCCACAGCAGCAGGACAGGTTCTCTTCCAGCCCTCTGGGGTGGGTGTTGGGAGTGGGAGGAGCAGAGGCTAATGTGGTTACTCCTATAACCGGACATTTAGTTTCCAGTCAGCACTGCTAACCAGACACTCAGGTCCCGTTTTCTACCGGAGTTTCCAGTCTAAAACTGGATACCTGGCAACAGGGCTGCCAGAAAACCCTGAGAGGGGGAGAGGGGCAAGCAATCATTTTTAAAAGTAAGAGGGCTAAGCCTTACCGGGGGGGTAGTGGTGGATGGGCTAGGGAGTGGAGAGGAGCTAGTGGGCAGGGCCATGTCTGCTGTACTGCCCACGTAGGTTGGAGACTGTGGGGATCAGCTGACACAGTATCCAGGACCGGTGCAAGGATATTTTGCACCCTAGGCGAAACTTCCACCTTGCGCCCCCCCTGGAGCATCGCTTATTATAAATTTTCAAAAATGAATACAGTGGAGTCACATCTTACGCGGGGGTTAGGTTCTAAGGTCAGCGCGTAAGAGGAAAATCGCGTATAGTGAAAATTACCATAAAGTACAGTACACACAGTATACACTGTATACACTAGAACAGGGGTCCTCAACCTACAGCACGCGTGCCAAAGGTGGCACGCAAGCTGATTTTTTTTTTTTAATGGCAGGCTGCGGGTCCCGGCCACCACTGAGCCTGCTGCTGGCCTGGGGTTCTGTTCACTAAGCTGCCAGCCGGGGTCCCAGCCGGCGACTCCGCTCAGCCTCCTGCCGTTCACCCAGGCCAGCAGGAGACTGAGTGGGGCCGGTGGCTGAGACCCTGGCTGGCAAGGGGCTGACAGCTGGAACCCCAGATTGTCAGCGGGCTGAGCAGGGCCAGTGGCCGGGACCCCAGACCGGCAGTGGGCTGAGCGCGGCCGGCGGCTGGCACCTCAGCCCATTGCCAGCCGGGGTCCCAGTTGCCAGCTCCGCTCAGCCTCCTGCCGGCCTGCGTGAACGGAACCCCAGGCCATTCACCCAGGCCGGCAGAGGCTGAGCGGAGCTGGCTGGGACCCCAGCGGGCTGAGCGGGGCTGGTGGCTGGGACCCCAGCTGGCAGGAGCCGGCCCATTGCCAGCCCTGCTCAGCCTGCTGCTGACTGAGTGAACGGAACCCCAGGTCGGCAGCAGGCTCAGTGGCAGCCGGGACCTGCAGCCTGCCATTAAAAAAAAAAAAAAAATTGGCTCACGTGCCACCTTTGGCATGCATGCCGTAGGTTGAGGACCCCTGTTCTGGTGTATACTGTATATACTGTACTTTATGGTAATTTTCACATACACGATTTTCCTCTTACGCGGTGACTTTAGAACCTAACCCCCACATAAGATGTGACTCCACTGTAGTGTAATAAAAATTTTTTGGGCACCGCTTTTTGGCGCCCCCAAATCTGGGCAACCTAGGCGGCCGCCTAGTTTGCCTAGTGGTTACACCGGTCCTGACAGTATCCCCAGCCCAGGTGACGTGACAGCCAGTGGTAGATTTATAGTTAGTGGGGCCCCCCAGCCCTGTGCTCAGCTTCATTTTTGGGGCTCCTCCTTGGGACCCAGCCAAGAAAAAGAACATTCTCTCTTATCTCCCTCTGCCCCCATTTTTCATTCTTTTTTTCTTCATCCTCCTCCTATAAGTAATAGCAAGTAAATGAAAATAAAGTGAGGTACCTTGATTGTTTTTGTAGTCTAACTTATTTTTCCACAGACCACTTGAAAATCATAGAGGGTCTCGACGGACCACTTAATGATCTTTCCAAATATTGTAAAAAAATGTTGGGGTGCGGGGTCTGGCCAGGAGCTAGGGCGAGGGAGGGGGCTCAGGGTTGGGGCAGGAGGTTGGGGTGTGGAGTGCTTACCTGGGGCAGCTCCTGTTTGGTTCTTAGGATGGCGGTGGGGATGTGGGGGGTGCAGGGTTCAGGGCAGGGGGCTCAGGGTGTGTGAGGGGGTGCAGGGGGCTGGGTGCGTGTGTGGGGGGTCCAGGAGTCAGGGCAGGGGGCTCGGGGTATGTGAAGGGGTGCAAGGGGCTGGTGGTGTGTGAGGGGGTGCAGGGGTCAGGGTGGGCAGAGGGCTGTGGGTGTGGTCTGGGGTCGTGGGGGTGCTCACGCAGGGGGCTGGAAGGGGTATGCCCCAATTCCAGCCCCTTCCCCAAGGCCTCGCCCCCGCCTCCCTCCTCCTCCCTGGAGTGGCGAGCGTGCTGTGGCTCTGCTCCTCCTCCCCCGTCCTGCCGGCAAGCAGCTGATCCAGCTGATCGGCGGCAGGGAGGGTGGGAGGGAACGTAGCACGCTGGGGAAAGAGGCGGGGGAGGAGCTTGGCTGCCAGCAGAGCCGGTCACGGAGCCCCAGCAGTGGCAGCATCAAGCTTCTGACCCCACAGGAGAGAGCAGGGGGCGGAGAAGAGTGGGCCAGGGCCCCTTTCGACTGTGGACCCGGCGCCATGGCGCCAGTGGTGCCATGGTAAATCCAGTACTGCCAGAGAGACAAAGGATTCCCGCCTTGTGCCAAAGCTATAAAAGGGGGTGGAACAGAACAAAGGGGGCTGCAGTCATGAGAAATACCCTAGCTACCATCTGAGCTGGAACAAGGACTGTACCAGGGGAAAGGATTGGGCCCAGACTAGAAAGGAGTCTAGTCTGTGAAAAAAGCTTATTGGACCATCTCTGAGGGTGAGATTTACCTGTATTCAGTTTCTTAAATGTATTAGGCTTAGACTTGCGTGTTTTGTTTTATTTTGCTTGGTAACTTACTTTGTTCTGTCTGTTATTACTTAAAACCACTTAAATCCTACTTTTTATACTTAATAAAATCACTTTTGCTTATTATTGAACCCAGAGTTAGTAATTAATACCTGGGGGAGCAAACAGCTGTGCATATCTCTCTATCAGTGTTATAGAGGGCGGACAATTTATGAGTTTACCCTGTATAAGCTTTGTACAGAGTAGAAGGGATTTATTTGGGGTTTGGATCCCATTGGAGTCTGGGTGCTAGAGACAGGAACACTTCTTAAGCTGTTTTCAGTTAAGTCTGCAGCTTTGGAGACGTGGTTCAGACCTGGGTCTGTGTTTGCAGCAGGCTAGCGTGTCTGGCTCAACAAGGCAGGGTTCTGAAGTCCCAAGCTGGCAGGGAAAATGGGCTCAGAAGTAGTCTCAGCACATCAGGTGGCAGTCCCAAGGGGGTCTCTGTGACCCAACCTGTCACAGGGGCCATACTTGGAACTAAGGGTCAAATGATGTCAGCTCTTCTCATGTGTGCTTTGATGTCGGTTGCAAGTGACTCTGTAGTTTGAATAACCCTGAGATGTCATTGACATGGTACTAATGAGATGGCCTGCAAGGGGACTAAAGAACCTGAATGAGGATGTTGACATTCAGGAGTTCCCAAATCATTTGGAGAAATGGAGTACTGGGTAAACAGGTCACCAAATGTGGTGATGGTGGTGGAGTCATACCTTCTTCAAGAACAGATGAGGCTTTAGATTTCCTTGGTACTGCAAGATATGTAACCACAATGACTTGGCAGCAGGAAATGCGTAGGTTGTAGCGGAGCCCACGCTACATTCATCATGTACAATGGACTCTTTCAGTTCCACATTCTCTCATTTGGGTTATATTATTACTCCTGGAGGAATTCTGCACCACTGTGAGGGCACAGAATTCATGTCCCCTACAGATTTCTTTGCTTCCCCACAGAAAAATGTGTCTTTTTATTCAATCCAAGTTTATATCCATTATGACTATAGCATCTGTAAAAGTCTTGCAGCTTATCTCTTGCCCAAACAATACCAGTGTCCTCGGCAGCAGTTGCCACTCATCTCATCACAAAGTCTATGACAACGTAGCAGAGAAGTGGGGAATAGTACACAACCTTGCCGTGTGCCAGTAATAATCTTTAACCATTCCGTGACTCCTTTCTCTGTCTTGATGCAGACTTGTCATACAAAGCTTTTATCAAATTAAAAATCTTTGCTGGAATTTCATAGTGTCTCAGGATTTTCCAGAGGGTTTCTCTGTGGATACTATCAAATACTTTCATAAAATCAAGGACGTGAAAAGCTGTCTTCTCCTGGGAGTCTTTCTCAATAAGTTTTCTTGAGGTGAAAATCTGGTCTGAACACAACCTGAACCAGTTTGTTCTTCCTTGAGTACTTTATCAGCAGCAGTTTTCACCCTATTCACAATTATAATGCAAAACATTTTTCCAGGTACAGATAGGAGTGTCATGCCTCTCTGGTTATCACAAATATGCTGACAGGTTTCAGAGTGGTAGCCATGTTAGTCTGTATCAGCAAAAAGAACGAGGAGTACAGTCTCTAAGGTGCCACAAGTACTCCTCGTTCTTTTTACAAATATGCTGGTCCCCCTTTTTAGGAATTTTACAGATGACACCTTCTCTCCAATCTTTAGGACAAATCTCCTTTTCCCAAACCTTTTTGTACAATCTGCACATGTAATTCACCAGCACTTCCACTCAAGCTTTTAACAGTTCAGTATCTATTTTATCATAGCCTGGTGCTTTACTACTCTTCAGTTGATATAGGGCCTCAGGTACTTCCTCAGAGCCGATTACATCTAGTGAGATAGGTAGGTCCACTGTCTGCAGGGTTCAACCGGAGTTTTGGGGATCGCAGTGCAGCCAAAACTGGGATTTAGGTGCCAAGTACTTTAGTGAGCTGAGCCCAGGTACCTGCAGTGTTTCTATTGGCTAGGCACCTCTGAGAAAATAGGAGGGATGGTGCAGTGGTTAGGGCCCTAGCTTGGGACTCAGGAAACCCAGGTTTAATTCCCTGCTCTGCCACAGAGTTCCTGTGTGACCTTGAGTAAGTTGATTTCAGTGCGTGTTAGGAGCCTAAATATCTTTGAGGACGTGGGCCATATCCTCTATATGCCTCAGTTCCCCATCTGTGAATTGGGGATAATAGCACTCCCCTACCTCACAGAGGCATTGGGAGGAGAACTACATCAAAAGTGGTGCTGTGGTAATTGGGTGGCACATAATTATGTAAGAGGCACAAGATGGTAAGTGCTCTAACTAATGTTCTAGCCTGTACCTGTGTTTCATTAAGTACTCTGGAGACAGAGCTGTATAGAGAGGAGAGTGGTGGAAAGGCTGGTGATGTGATCCTTGCAATACTGTCTCTGTTTTAATAGAAGTTGGCCCTTTTGCTGTGGGAATCCAACCTGGTGCTCTGTGGTTCTTCAATACACAAGTTTACATCAAGTGATGTCTTGACCCTGCCTAGCTTGTGAGTGCTGATGGGATCACAGCATGATGTAATATGACTGCAGGCAATACATGTAAGACACAGACTTTCCTGACTGAAACACCACCTGTCACAGAAGCATTCAACTGACCACACACATTTTTTCCCTTTATACCTTAGCATTAATCTCAGTAGTATTAACAGTAGCACCTAGAGGCCCCAGTCAAAAGCCGAGTCCCGTTGTGCTAGGTGCTGTACAAACACATGGTACGAGACAGCCCCTGCCACAAAGAGCTTACTCTTTAAATAGATGAGACAGACAAAGGGTGGCATAAAGGGAACAACATCCAAGCAGAAGATTGGAAACGGAGGCAGCGGGAGATGAAATAATTTACCTCAGGTCACAGAGGGAGTCTGTGGCAAAGCCAGGGATTGAATCCATATCTCCTAAGTCCCAGGCCAGTGCATGAACCTGCTTTCTGTACAGCTCTGTCTCCAGGATAATTACACAAACACAGGTGCAGGCTACAACATTAGCTGCCATACTTATCCTCTGCTGCGTATTCCAAGTTGTTTCAACAGTGGTGTCGTCCTCCTCCTCTCCCCCACCCCGTCCCCACCTTCTGAATACCTTCCCTGCTGCCCAGTCTCATCATTCTCCTGAGAACGCACAGCTACTGCAGCACTGGCTAAGCCAGAGGTGGGTTCAAGAGTCTGTCTGGGGGAGGGTGAGGGGGGCCCCTCCATTTAACTCTAACCCTGCCCACCATTGCTCACCTCAGCTGGTGGTGCAACAAGCTTGTTGGCCTGAGTGAGGAAAAAGTGGAAAGAGGGTGCATAGACCCATACCAGCCAATGGGGCCCAGAACCTTGCCCTGAGAAGTTAGTGGAAGGAGTAGCCTGTTGCTTTGGGCCTGGGGGTGTACTAAGGCTTCAATGCATGTGGTTCTCCGGGCCTACAGTGTTCTGAGCCTCAGGGTCCCTTCTCTCCTCTTGAGCAGATTTCAGCACCATCTGCTCAGTTCCGTCTTTGGAGGAGTCACCCATGTGCTTTTGTCTCTTCTGGCAAAGCCTGACTACATATGTCCTCCATTAGGCCTCACACACCCTGAGGTAGCAGGAAAAGAGGAGACACATTCTCAGTCTTGCACCGCAGCAGCCCAAGACACAGCCCCCATCTGGACTAACGCACTTCCCAAGGTCGCAGCTGATACTAGAGGTCAGATCTGAGCTTTGCCTCTGAATTGAGGCAACCTGCTCCCTGGACTGTACAGACAGCACCACGCAGGACAGCGCAGAGGGGGTGTCGATGGGCTTTAATATAGAGGGGATAAATTAGTCTGGGATGATGGAAAGGAGAGGTTTCCTGAACTCCCTGATGACTACAGCAGAACACCGCAATTGTGAAACATTGTGAGAGAGCAGCAGGGGTGGGGAAAGGCACGTGATCCCACATAGCTTCTAACCAGCAGAACTGGCGAGCGGGATTTTATTAGCATACTTGAAACGTCCCCAGACTGTGCTGTGCCTCCTGAACAAACCCCTCCCTCCTAGCCACCCCCTTTGGCCTAACAAGCTCAACATCTGCTGGGGATTGGAGCAGCTACAGCCCTTAGTGGAGGGTGAGCTGGCTTGCTGTTGTGCTTGACTCTGCTTCTTAGGATACACCTGCCACCCAACAATTCCCCCACTGAGTTTAGCATAACAGTTTTGTGTCGGCTGCACTGCTGGCTGGCCAAACAGCAAACTTTAATTACTCATCAGAGTGCCCCTGCTAAACACCTGGCCTCCATTGCTAAAGCTGTACACGCTCACAGGCTGCCTGCATTGTGTCTTGGACAGCAGTGAGCACAACACATACGTAAATAAATAATATTAATTGTGTCCGTGATGAGACCTCTTGCCGAAGGGAAGGGAGAATGCCAACAGCGAGCAGCTCCACTGGGAGAAGCTGGAAGGGAGAGCTGGGAGCCGTGCTTAACTGGAAAATATTCTTTGCAAATCTGATGGCAAATACAGGCTTCCCTCCTTCGTATGAGGTAGTGTGGTCTAGTCAGTGGACAGGCACTGGACTGGGAGTCAGGAGATCTTAGTTTATTCCCAGCTCTGACACTGACCTGTATTGTGACACTGGGCAAGTGGCTTCCCCTCTCTGTGCCTCAGTTTCCCTTCCCCTTTGTCTGTCTTGTCTATTTAGATTATAAGCTGTCTGAGGTAGGGACTGACTCTGACTGTGTTTGTATGGTGCCTGGCATGATGGGGGCACTGAACTCAGTTGGTGCCTTTAGGTGCTACTGTAATAATAATTTTAATAAAATCTATTTCTTGCATTTCAGTTATTTACTTCTCCTCTTAATGACCTAAGGGTCATCTTAGATTGGAAGCTCTTCAGGGCTATATCGCTAGAACCTGGCACATGGTGGGTGCTAGTGAAATATTGGGATGGGAGTCAGGAGGCCTGGGTTCTATTCACAGCTCTGCCACAGGCCTCCTGGGTGACCTTGGGTAAGACAAATCCCTTCTCTGTGCCTCAGTTTTCCCATCTGTAAAATAGGGATGATGACACTGCCCTCCTTGGTAAAGCGCTTTGAGATCTATTGTTGAAATGCTGTAAGAACTAGGTGGTATTCCGGTAAGAGAAGGATTGGAGAAGGGAAGCCTCTTCCTGCTATGCTGAGCTTATTCCACTGGATGGCACTGCCTCCTAAGGAATGAAACGACCCAGCGCCCAACACTCTTTAAATCAATCAATAAATACATTTAGAGAATTAAAAAAGAATGAAGAGAATGAAATGGTGGTGAAAGGTTCCGCTTGACTGGTCCCTGGAGAGTGAAGCCCTGTACTTTATTTCCAAGACTGGTACAGAAGGGGTAGGACCAGCCACAGAGCAAGCTTCCTACACACAGTCTCCCTTGCCAACCCCTTGCTACTGTCCTTGAGGATCCACCCCTAGGGGTGAGCTCATCTCCACAGCCTCCTTAATCCTCGGCCTCTGTCCTGAATCTACCAGTGACAGGACTACTTAGCGCCAGTGGCCGTAGGACTTTCCACACCACCAGCACCCAATCAGCCCAGAGTGCACCGAGACCTCCCCACCCTCATTTTCCATAACAGTTCTCACTGTGATACAACTGGGACTGGGCCTCACTGGGACTGGGGACCTAGACGCTGAAGGCTCTGCACTCCACTCCCACTCCCCTGCCATCCCAGACCAGCAGGCTCAGTCTGGGGTCACACACCCTTTGGTACCCAGGAAAGAGACCAGCTCCTCCCGTTGGCCTAAGAGTGAGACCTGCCAGCAGGATGACAGATCTTTCAAAAAGTTAACTAGTATCAACTCTGCTAGTGTCAGGAAATAGCTGGGCTCCACCCTAAAGCACAGGCTTGGCGAGAGCGCTGGCCTCATGATTAAAAGACCTCAGTTCAAGCTGATACAGGTCCAACTTCAAAGGCAGAGCTAGCCCTGATGAGCATGAACAAAAGCCCATGCTGCAGACACACAGACATCATGATCCCCAGCAGGGGGGACAGATTCCAGACCCATCATTCTACTTCAAAACCAGAGTTCACTGTCTCTTGATGAAAGAGAATCCGCATTCACTGACAACAGTAGTGGAGCTCTTACGATGCTATGTGAGGCAGTCACTAGAGGGCAACCTGACCCCATGTTTAGCCAGTAGATTATAAATGCACTGCCTGAAGCAGCATCAAAACAGGCTTTAGGAAGTACTGCAGCAATAGCTGTGGGGTTGGCCTTTGTTGCTCACCTCTGGAAGAATGAGTTCCCTCTCTCTGTGATCCAACATCAGACATACTCAGCACAGTGGTGTTTAATGCCCTGGAATATTTTAATATCAAAGTCCCCAGGTTTCCCACATGCATGGCCGTTAGTGTAGATCACACAGAAATGAGAACAAACAGTGCTCCAGGCGAACAGGACCACACTATGGAACATTCACACAGAGGGACATCTGAGGATGAGGAGAGTTAACATTAACATCAGACCCTTTGTAGCCAGAAGCAAACTCAGGCACCACCCAGGGGCAGGTCTACAGCTGCTCACACTAACTTGCCTTAGTTGTGCGTGCTCATATTGACAGTGACCCTCAATTCTCAGCTGCAGCTGCCTGGCTATTTAGGGAAGGCGATTGCTGCTTCTTCTTCCATTTGCACCCCCTACTAGAACTTGCCCTATATAACTTGGGGCATTGGAGTGGCTGCCTTTATGTGAGTCCTTCAGCTGGAAGGTCCATCCTGTTCCATGACCAGCTAGGAATGGTGCACAGCACTGGGACAAGGGCACATTCGTTTTACATGGATTTTGTTTTATCATGGTTTTGAGTGGGGCAGTGCCCCAGTGACATAGTTCCAGCTCCTCTTCCCTCCCCTACCCCAATTCAGAGCCCTTCCCACTTCCTCAAATTCCTTTGCCCACGTGATTGTACTGGGCAAGTGCGGCCTGGAGGCACTCAGGTGGTTCCCAGAGTTCCTCCTGTTAAAGGGCCTGTATGGCCCATGGCACCTAAAACTGAGGAAAAGAAATCCCCCCTGACAAACCTTTCATATTGCAGTGCTGGGGGCATGGGAGTTCCCCATGACTATGTCCTATTGGGGTCAGGGTTAGCATATCACAGCTCCACTCCTCCTGAGTTATGAATGGTCTGCTAGCTCTTGACTCCCTGTGGGGGTGGGCCTTGAGACCTGCTGGGCTCGTCAGCTGATACTACAGTACATTGATTGATCTCATAGTAAGGAGCCAGGCAGATTTATCCCTGCCCTGCTAGGCCAGGCATGTATCCTCAGAAGGGACTGCACCAAGCCTGCAGATGGAAGCTACCACGGGAAGAGGTAAGGAAAGCCGGGTAGATGAGGCCAATGCTTAGACAGAAATATAAAGAGGAAGAGTAAAGCTGAGGACTTCCAGACCCACACGAGCAGCCACCAGTCATCTCCCACAGGGCAATGCTGTCCCCTCACCCTGGGCACCATTAACCCTTTGGGAGAGGCTGCAGGATCAGGACCCTGCATAGTGTGAGTCAGTGAGCAGCACACAGGGTAAAGCACAGCGGATTGCTGCCAGCTGGCCATCTGCTGCCAGCACAGGACCTAGAGAGGACATGCATTCTAAATCCACGGTGCCCCCTCCTCCACTCCACTCCACTCCACAGATCACTTCACAACATGACCTGAGGGACAGCGGGGGCAGGCAGGCAGCATCTGGGAAGTGTGACTCTGATTAGGGTGGCAAGGGTAGCACACAGTGCCAGTGACTCAAGAATGTGGTGGTGGGGGGCCTTGGGGAGGGTGGTTTTGAGGGATCAAGCCCAATATAGTCTTAATCCACCCCTGAAAACAGGGGAAATGTGCTCACAGCCACCCATGAGCCATTTGCTTTCAGTTCTGTCCTTTTAAAACATTCCTTACTACGACAGATTCATTAGTTAATGTTTGGAAGTGCTTTGAACATGAACAGTGCAGTCTAAGTGCTCAGTTATTTATTATTATATAGAGCCTGCCCCTGTCTGCATCCCTTGAGGCCTGAACTGAATTCACAGTGTTTGGCCCCGGAACCTTATCCCTTCCCTGTCTCTCACTCTCAATCCCCTGTACCTTAAAAACACCTCTGGGATTTGGGCAGAATAAGCATCCCACTCCAGAGTCCTAGGAGGGAACCACTGATCCACCGACCCCAGGCACGGAGATCTCTCCCTGGCAGAGAATCACGTATCCCTGCTGGACAGGCCACATCCCAAGGAGGAATCACTTTCTCCACAGATAATGATGTGGCCCCCCACCACCATAGCATGAGTGCATCACATGCTGGAATGGATTTTAGCCTCCCAACACCTTGGGAGGTAGGGAAAGATTATCCCCATTTTATAGATGGGGACTTGAGGCAGAGAGTAGATTGGCCTGCCCAAGACCATGCAAGAAGTCTGTGGCTGAGCCAGGAACTGAACGCAGGTCTCGTGGGTCCCCATCCAGAGCCCTATTCACTGATCCATCCTTTCTTGCCATGACTGTCCCCTCTGGGAGCTGGTCCAGGGGCTATTTCACTCCTGACTCTACTTTCGTATGACACTATTATTAATACCTAGCTCCTACCTGCTAGTGCTTTGCATAATTGCCTTCTTCTGTTCTCTTGCTCCAGGAGCATTGCAAAGTGCTCCGCTACTCTGGTGAGGGGGACCTTACAAGTCCCTAGCTCGGATGATGGCTTTTCCAGCCAGGGAGAATTCACCCCATCCTTCTCCCAGTCTGTCTCAGACCTGGCCATGCACAGCCATGAAGGAGAGGCCAGCAACTTCCGAGAGCTGCCCAGGGACGGGGCAACAATGCAGTGGGGATGGAGAGGCCACTGGCTCCTTCGGCACCTCCCAGTCGCATTCTTCAGTACTGGGGAGCTCAGGCCTCTCTGTCCTGGTAAGGCTGGCAGGAACCAGGAGCGGGAGGGGGACCATGTCTCACCCTAGAGGAGAAGCAGGTGGAGGGGAGAGTAGAATGGGAGGATGGTTATGCCCCAGAAGAGTAGGCCCATGTGCATGGCTGCCTTGTTCCTGGTACATGTGTGTGTGTGATGCCCATTGTAGTAACAGGGCCCTCAGCTCTGAGCCTGTTCTCTGCTGAATGGGCTCCTGGCCTGCTCTGGAGCTCCATCCCTTCCTCGTGCCCTCGTTCTCCAGGCAGGCCCATTGCCGCTGCTTGTGGAAGGGGTCCCTGGAGGATGAGTGGAAATGGAACACCAGGCGTCTGTAATTATCTCTGGGATGAGGCGTCCCACTGGCTTGTTCTGGCAGCTTGAAACATGCAGATCAAAGGGCCAGTGCAGGCTTCCTCTGAGCTTTGATACCAGCCTGCAGGAGGCAGCAGTGCCCGCTGTGCACCATGCCAGCACGGAGCAAAAAAACAGAGAAGAGCCGCGGCCGAGAGGGAAAGGAAGAAAAAAGGAAAAGAGGAAGGATGAGGTCCTGGTGCCCTGCAATCAGCTCACTGCACTGCCAGGCCATTTCAGATCCCTGGCCCCATCCCAATGCCAGGGTCCAACACAAGCTGAATGAGCTGTGAGATGAATGCTCCTGCCCTGCCATGTGGGACTTGGGAGATCTAGGTTTAGATCTCCAGACCCAGCCTCTTGTCCTCTGGGCTGGTGGGGGCCGGGAGTGTTATGGAGACAGCAGAGGGCACAGAAGGAAGTGAGCACCTATCTCCCATTGCTGACTAAGGAGTAGACAGCCTTGACTCCCCCAGACAGCTGCATCTGCTGGCTCTGTCCCCCACACTGGGAACCAAGGGGTAAGCTCTCTGCTATTCCAGCAGTGTCCTCTGCTCAGGGCATGGGGTGAGGAGCCGCACTCGGTCATACTCCCAGGCTCCAGGAGCCTGCTTCTTCACACCATGGGCTGCCATTTCCACCTGTTGCTAGCTGAATCCCATTTGGACTTGGTAGCACCTTACACAGAAATGCCTGCAGGGCAATGGATAGGCAGACTCTGGAAATCTGGAGGATAGTTATTCAGCAGAAGGATCCTTGCTGGGATGAAAGGACAGGGCAAGTGGAAGGAGCTAGGCGGACAACTTTGATGGACTGCTGGGTGTCTGTTGAGAAGCAGATGTGAGGAGGTGGAAAGATGGAGGAGGAACGGGACAGGCATGGATTGAGTGATGTCCAGAGCAGGAGGGAAGGCGAAAAGAGTTAAAGGGAAAAGAGTAAGGGAGAGGGGACAGATCTCACTGCCCTGGGGGTGAACCCAGAGAGGGTAAACTAGAGAAATGGCAACGGAAGCTCAGCAACCCCAGCTTGATACAACAGCTGTGACTCAACGTTGAATGAAGGGCCATATTCTATAGCTTGGTCTTGTTCAGTCTCCCAGCACCCCAATGCGGCAATAGGGGGAAGGAAGGGGGTTGCCGTGCTGTATCCTTTCTAACACAGCCATGCTGCATCACACCGTGGCTTTGTGTGTGCGGTGCTCCCTGGGGAGATACAAGCCATGCCCTTTGTACTTAATGGCAGTAAGTGACTTATATGCGGCAGGTTGGGGGAAAGCTTGGCGCCAGGAATGGGAAGTGGATGCTAATTAGGAAGACTGTGGAGGAGGGAAGAAAAGGAGTGTCAGAGAACTGGGGGGAGGGAGACAGATAGCTAGCGAACGGGAGGAGAGAGGAGAGCGCTGGGGCAGAGAGGGTGTTTACAAGTGACCAGAGGAGAGAACTGTGGAATTTTAATGCAAGGCCCCAGTATTGATCAGTGCAAGATGCAGCAGGCGGGTGCGAGAGTCAGAGGAGAGAACTGCAGTGCTATTAATACAGAGGACATACTGTAATCCATCAGTGTCAGCCCGGGGAGAGCCAACCTGCTGCTTCAACCCCTTCATTCCCAGAGAGCCGTTCTGCCTTTGGCCCAGTCACACAGCAGAATTAACCCTGCTGCTCCCACACATCAGTTCAAAGCGTCTCCGTCTGCAGAGGAGGGGTGGGATTCTAGCCTATCTGGAGTGGAAGGTTCCAAGCCGGCCTTCTGGCGAACGCTGCCACACAAGCTAGCCAGGTTTTCCTGCCCGGACTGCTGTCCCGTGGGAGCAGGTGGGTTAGGAGCGCCAGTGGTTAGTGCCCTGCACTGCCAATGCAGGAGACCCGGGAGCCGTCACAATCTGTCTCCTCCGTACTGGGTTAGCTGCTGAAGCTGTTCACTCAGGCCGAGGAGGAGCAGTGGCTTTTGCTGTGACCTTTCCAACAGATTCAAAGACAGTTGGTTACCAGCTCCCCCTTCAATCCAGAACGTGGCAGCTACAAAATAGAAGTACTGCAGCAGCAAGTGTCTTCTTTTTTGGGGGGCTGCAACAAGGAAATTGGGGCTGGAGGGAAGTGTAGCTCTGGTCAAGTGAAAAATTCCTTGCAGAAACCAGGAATTAGTCACCCTGGTGGCACCCGCACTGTCAGGCACAGTGCACCGTCGACTCCAGCACGCTAACTCCTGTGCCGCCAGGTTGCGGGCACTGAAGCTCTGCAGTGTCCTGGCCATCCAGCCCCGAATCCATGAGCCTCCAGGTACGAGCCATGACAAGTCCCCTCTGCCCCCCAGCGTTAAGGCTAGGACTAGGAGCAAATCTAATAGCCCCCTCCCCTATGAGATCGTCTCTGGGTTTTTCTTACTGTCACTTTCTCTGCCATTTCCCTTGCCTGCCTGCCTTGCTACCCTTCCCCCCACAGCTCACCCATGCTGCTGTCAGGATCTGTGCCTCCCAGAGTACTGTTCCTCACCTCTCCCACCACAGGTGTCTGCAGCCCCCTCCACCCCTCACTTGCTCTGGCTCCTCCTTGCAAGAACATTTCCTCCCCCCTCCCTGTGGGATTCTGAGCCCCCTGCAAAGGCTTCCCCTTTGTTCATATGCTGCCATCCTGTGTCTGTGAGTCAGGGGTTCAGTTCCGCTCCTCCTGGTTGGGCTCTTCCACACAGTATGGCCTAGTGGTTAGAACAGGGGACTGGGAGTCAGGAGAGCTGGGCTCTATTTCAGGGTCTGCCACTGCTTCACTGTGTGACCTTGAGCAAGTCACTTTCCTCATGTGCCTCTGGTTTCTTCTCTGATAAGGATCCTGACCTAGAGAGACTATGGTACAGGGAGTCTGGGAGTCTGTTGGTGTTACTGTTTGCAAAGTGTTTTCATGTCTTCAGATGGAAGGGGCCCGAGAAATGCAAAGTGTTCGTAACCAGCATCATCAGTTTAATATTAGCAGGGCTCTGGACGCACACTCCCTCCCCTCCCCAATGGTGCTATTCACGTACCTGAGGGGTTTTCACTGCTGCTCCTTCTGAGCCACCAGCACCATCATTATCCCTTGAACAGCAAACAGCAGGGATGTGGGCTTGCCCCCGCCTGCATGGCCTCTCAAGCCTGCCCTAACCCAGCATCTCCTTCACACCACCATGCCTTTTTCATGCCGGATCTGCCCTCTGCTGACTTTGCTTTACCCACTCTGCCCTTTGTGTCGGAAGAGCAGGAACCCTGTGTCTCCTCCTCACACTTCTCATCACTGTCTGTTTAATTTCTCTGGCTGGATTCTGCCCTTTACTGGGTTTTCTTCCCAGCTCTGGTATAATCTGGTATAACTCCCCACTACCTTTTGCTTCCATCCAGCTGCTCTCTATTTGCTTAATGCAGAGATTCTTCCTTCCTGTTCAGCTGTGTGTCACCTCGTTCCCTGGCAGCCCCTACTCAGCATCAGGCAAAGCTCCAGAAGGCTTGGTGGTAGTTCAGTCACTCAAAGCACCTCCTACTCTCCTGGCTGTGTCAAGTCCAGAGCCCTCTTGTCAGGCCATTTCCCCTCTCCATTACTTCCTGGTTCCAGCCAGGCCCCCGTTCCACAGACAACAACCTTTCCTTGCAGGGTTTTAAGCAGTGTTGCTTTTGGCTGGAACCAGGAAGCAAACAGCCTGCAAAAGTGAAATTGAAAACAAATGACAACTAACTAGCCCCATCACAGTTTTGTGTGTGTGTGTGTGTGTGTGGCAGGGGGAGGGAGATGTTGATGATATTGGGGGTTCCTTTGAGTTTAGGACAAAAGTTTGGGGATCCGGTTTGAGTTCTGGCTGCACATCAGGGAGCGGGGATGGGATGAGTTTGAATTCTGGGCAAAGACTTGGTAACTCAGTTACATTTCTGGTGAGCCAGTTCACCCCATCCTTGTTCCTCTGCCTCACTCCCCTCCAGCATGGAGTTTCTTCTCTATAGACACTGACTGCCAAAGGCAGCTGATTCCACTCACATGGGCATCCTCCCTCCTCCCAAATTGCCCACAAATATCTATCCCCATCTCTGCCCCAAATTTTCCAGTCATGCTTTGGACATCCAAAGGTGCCAGGATGTAACAGACCCAGACAATTAATACAAAGGGTGTATATCTGAGGAGGCTCCCCTTGGGGTCTGGTCCCAGCCCCATTTCCTAATTCCTTGAGCCTGCTTGCAGCAGCTTGAACCCTACTGCCTCTCTGCCAGCCTAGTATTGCCAGCTTCAAGCATTCAAAGATTGTGAGTCAAGCACCCCAAAAATAATGAATGGCTTAAAACACATAAGATGTTTAAAAAAGTTGTGTTTTTTTTAATTTGCCTTCTGGTTTTGGGGCTGCATTAGCTTCATATTTGCAGACTTTTCTCCATAGCTACAAGAGCTAGAAACTTTTTATTTTGAAATGAAAGCTGAGATTCTCCCCTGGACTCCAGGAGCTGGGGCTTTAAAATACATTACGAACATTGCGAGAGTTGGCAACAGTGCCAGATAACTGGCCTGTCATCGGGATGCTTCAGAAGAAGGGGGGGAAAGCCCACAATGCACCTTGTCTCATGTCTGCTAGTCCAGAAAACAAACACACCAACAACTCCAGTTTAATTGCATTTAGTTCAAACATAAGGATGGCAAAACCTATTCCCCCTCAAGCCCCGACGTCATCCTTTTTTCCTGGGCCGCAAACATGTGGGAAGACCAGACAAAGTGGCAACATCAGCCAGAACTCCTAACCGGGCCAGCGCTTCCCTCCAAACTACTCTGTCACTGTTCCCCCGAGGGACTCCTCTGGCAGGCCAAGAATTCTTTTCTTCAAGACTTCCCAATAAAGCCACATAAACGAGGACCAAGTTATAAAAAAAAAAAATCTTTATTTCATGTACCAGGATTTTTTTTTTTTTTTGTCATTTTCTGTTTTTTAAATTTTTTTCTTTTTAACAGTCTGAAAAAAACCCCACAAAATAAAGAAAATGGAGGTTGGTTTCTTGAACTGGTTTGAGCTGGACATGAGCAATATCCTTAGAAAAAGCTTCCCCGCCAGTCCTAGTCCTCCCCCTTCTCTCCCCCTCTCTCACACCCAGGTGCTCACTCATCTTCTCGTCCCACTCTGCGAATGCTCGAGAACTTTGTGGGCATCAAGTTCTCGAAAGCAGCTTTGGATTTAACCCAAAACACCGTATGCTGTCTATGCCGGAGTTTGGGAAACCAATTTTAATTCAGTGCTTGGAGGTGGAGGGAGGGGGTTATTTTTCATCTATTCTTTTACATTTTCAAAGGCCTGGGGACCAGGTTGGGATGGCAGGCTGGGAGGTGACTGGAATTCAGCAGGAATCCCAGACACCCAGTACAGACTGAGGCATGCCACCTAGATGATCAGTTTCATCTAAGCTTTCTCTGTGCTTCTCCATCAGCGCCAGACCTTCCCCTCAAGACTTAGAGAGAATTCGTTTAACCTTGGACTTAAATTTCCCACATGCTGCTCCCCAACCCTGCCCTGGAAGGGACCCCACTTTCCTGTGCTGAGAGGGAAAGTAGGATAAAGCAGCAATATCTGGGGCCAGGAATCGTTTTAGGAACAGTGTCTACACTCCAGTGGGAGCTGAACCATGGGACTTAACAACCTTTAAAACTGGAGCAGCAGGAATTGGAACAGAGTCAAGGGTGGGGCTGAGCAGCTGAAAGGGTCAACTGACCCACTCAATAAACCCGCAGCCCTGGACCTGCCCCTGGATGCAACAGAAGGGATTCTGTTGTCCATACGTCCGTGGAGAATTCTCTCAATCTGTGCTGGCCCTGGGCTGGTCTGTAGCTGACTGAGTGACACACGGCGGCATATTGATAAGGCTCTCCTTCTGTTTGCTTTGCCCACTCTCCCCGCCATCCCTCTCTGTGTCCTGGTAGCAGCATTATAAAGGGAGCTGAATTACAAGTGGTTTCTAGGACCTCCTTGGCACATTGATTCTCCTCAGCACAAAGCCTTGGCGCTAAATGTTAGGCCAAGTCCCCGGTGCGTGTGATAATTCCTGGGATGGATGGGTGCTGCAGGCATGGTGAGGAGGTTTGCAGGATTTACATTCTCGAAGGAAGCAGGGAAGGGAGGGCAGATGTCTGCAATGATGTGGTGGAACGAGTGCGCGTATGAGTGGGAGACTGTAGACCTGATTCTCCTCTCATGCGCACCAGTGTAAACCAGGAGTAACTGCAGTGGAGTTATCTGGGGTCAAACCAGCGGGAGAGGAGAATCAGGCCCAGAGTGTGTATGAGCAGGAAGAGGAGAGCATGTATATAGGAGTTCAAGGGCCTCACTGCCTTGCACCTGTTTTAGTTACTGCCCCGGGACAGAATGAGGGTAAAACACTACCACTGGGGCAAGCAAATGGGGACCTCTAATCTGGTAGCACTTTGCACCCACCCTGCTGGGTGTAAACGACTACGCAGGGGCAAGGCAGTAGGGAATCAGGCCTTGTACGCGACGAGGTCTGTCCAAGCCTTGGGGCCCAATCCGATGCCCATTGAGGTCAATGGACAGACTCTCGTTGGTTTTAGCGGGGGTGGGGGTCAGGCTCTTGGTGACTAGGCAAAACTGACATTTGAAGGTATATACAGCAGTAGGCATCCCATGTCTGCCTACCCCGGGGAGCATCCACTGCATGCATGATAGGAGTGTGCATGTGAGTGCTAGTCTCCTTATTAGCATATAGTCCTTATGCTGTCTGTCACCCATCCCCCCAATAGCAGCATCTTCCTCTCCTCGGGGAGAGATGTGTGTCTAGCACAAAGCCCTGTGGCCAGTGGGGAGCCTCTCCCCTCCTGCCAGCCGGGTGAGCTCCGGCCTCTCAGCGATTTTCATTTTGTTAAAGGGATTCAATTTCCGTTTTCTCTTTACAAGCCCCCCCTGCTAATTTGCATTTCCCTCCCTCCCTCCCCCCAACTCCCACGTTTTCACAGTTTAAAGCTGGAGAAAACAAAAATGAAAAGAAAAATACTATCTGGTTTTCTTGCAAGTAAATCCACTTACTGTATTTACATTTATTTATAGTTGGTTTTGTTTTATTAAAAAATTGCCACTTATTTTTTAGAAACTTTTTTTTTTTTTTTTTGCAATGTTGCTGTTAACCACAGGATCCCCAGGGACTAGTGAGTCCAGGTTGGTCACCATTAACTCCCTGGGAGCCCTGGGGACCAGGGAATCAGCATTAACCCCTGGGATTCCCAAGGACAGGAAAGTCAGTGTTAACCCTTCAAGGGCCCACAAGAGACACATGAATCACCTTTGATCCCAGGGTCTTGGCAAGTCTGAGCAGGTCACAAGTAACCCCAAGATCTCCAGGGTCATCACGAACCCCTAGAACTCCCACAGATACACTCATCACTGCTAACCCACCCCCCCACACTTCCTGGAGACCCCCCACCCCCGGAGCCTGTGAGTCCACGTCGGGTTAAAACTGAACAGAAAACAAACCAAAAAAATGAAAGAATGAAACCTGAAAAAATCCAAAGAGCTGCCTCCTCCTCCTCCTCCTCCCACTTAATTTTTTGTTGTTTTTTGTTGTTGTTTCTTGGTTCCCTTTTTTAAATTTGTTTTTATTAAATGTTAAAATAATGGTACATGGGAAATCATGCATTTTCTTTTGAATTTATTTTCTATTTTTTTTTAAATCTCTCTTGGTTTTTAAAGTTTTTTCTTTTTTTTCCTTTTTCTTATTTTTTTATACTTTTTTTGTCATTGTCGTTGCTTTTCTTTTGTTTCTTTTCTTGTTGTTGTTGTTTTGTTTTTGTTTTTTGCTTTTGGAAGGTTTCCCCCATGGTTGCATTCTCTTCTCCCTCCCCTGCCCGCCCTGGTGCCCCTGCTCCTCCTCTTCTGTTTCCTCCCCACCTCCCGCCTGCTCCTTCCCCATTTTCAGCTCCTGGCGGCGGCGGCTTCATACCGGGGTGGTCCGGCGGTTGGCTGTGTTAGTGTGGATAGAGTCCTTGTTCTCTTTCTGGATACAGTTGTGAACCTGGAGGAAACTGTTATCCCTGTCGGAATTGTAGGTGGCGGTGGGGGTGGTAGCAGCCTTCAGGGGGTCCCTGGTCAGGGTATACATCGAGATCTCCGTTGATGGGAGGGTATTGAACCCTTTGATCCCGACGGGCGAGGCATCCCTGGAGTGTGAAGGCTCAGTGGAACGGGAGCTGGAGCGACTGCGTCTCTGATAGCGGTAGCGGTAGCTGGGGATGCGGGTGATGGCGGAGGACTGGAGGTAGTCCGTGGCACGAGCATTGGCACGCAGCTGTTTGTGCCGGTCAATAAACATGTGGACGGCCAGCACTCCCACCATCTCAGCTATAATGAAGGACAGGGCCCCAAAGTAGAAGGACCAACCATAGGAGTAACTGTTCTTCTTGGAGTCGCTCTTGGAGGGGTCTCCAGCGTTGGCTGATATGTACACAATGATGCCAATTATATTACTCAGACCTGCGGGTGACAATAAGAGAGAGAGAGGAAAACATTAGAGTATCCTAGAGGGAAAGGACAGCAGGAGGTGCAAGGTTAAAGCCTAGGATCCCACCGGTCTTCCCAAGAGTAGTCCAGTGCTGGTGAGGGCCCGGCTGCCTGTCTGCTCACAGCTCCCCAAACTAGCCTCCAACCCTGCCCTGTTTGGAGCCCTCTCTGGGGATTCTCAGGTGAGAGAGCAATTCATTCCACATGTTCACTGAATCCTAAACTTCACCCTGCTACTGGCACCCCAGTCAGTCCTGCCTGTCTCCGTGAGACCCGCTCCCTCAGCAGATGTAGAGAGGAGCTCAGTCTCCATGTACATCCAATTCTGAGATCCTACCTTCCCAGCCCTGCACCCCAACACTGCTCTAACCCTGTCCTGGAGAAATTGATTTCCTATATTTCCTCCACCCAAGGTGGTTGCACCCTGTTCAGAAGTAGCCCAGGGACCCCATGGCTCCATCTGTCTGATGTCAGAGTCTGTCCAGTGGTGGACGTAGCCATGTAACTGAAGGGAGCTGGGATTCTGTTTTCTGTTTACTGCATTTGTACATGTAGAGGAATCTCTCTGCAGGGAGAAGCTGACATTTTGTGTGTCACTTCAGATGCAGAATGTCAGAGTGAGTCACTGTGTGCTCTCTCTCTCTCTCTCTCTTTCTCACACACAGAGAGACTTTATATTTACTCTTTCTGGTTGAATGTCTTCATTCATCTGAAATAAAGCTCATCTAGACTGAAAAATATATGTTGCCCTTTTTGCCTGTGCAAACATACCACCTCCTTTCCCTTCTGCCCCTGCTGCTCCATCACCTGGACAGCCTGTCACTCTCTTTCCCTGATGGTATCTTCCTCGCTATTGCTCTTAGTCTTCCATCCCCCCAGCCCATTTGTCCCTCGTCCCTTTACCTGCAGACACGAAGAAGATGCCGGCACTAAGGATGATGTTGTGTCGGGTTTTGTAGAACTCGCTGGCTGCAATGCAGAGTCCACCCATGAAAAGCAGAATCACACTCAGGATCGGGAAAATACTAGAGGCCCTTACAGCCCCTGTGAAAAAGAGAGGGAGAGGGGGAGAAATAACAGCACAGGTAGGAGACAGAGGAAAGGGAGAAGAGAAAACAACACAGGAGACAAAGAGATGGGGAGGGGAGGGAACAGATACAGAAGGAAAACAATAGCATGTATTGTGTGGGGGAGGAGAGGAAACAGAGAAGGGAGAGAAACATGGAGAGGGCAGAGTGATTCAGGGAGGAATAAAGAGAAAAAAGGGGAGGGCGAGAGGAAACAGAAGGAGAGAGTGGTCACAAATGGATCACCCATGTGTTGGATTGTCATTGAGACTATCAGAAGCCAGTGGCATACTCAGGGGGCCTGGTGGCAGAAGTTTACCTGGGACTCTTTCATAACCTGGCAAACCTCTCACTCCTGCTTTTGTTCACACCGTGTGCCTGAGTAGGGCCCTTCAGCTATTATTCCCATCTATAATGCAATGCAGTTTGGTTTTTAAAGAGCAGTGCCAGCGTCCCAAATGTTTCACCCAAAGAGTCAGTCAATTGCACATCATTTGGAAAGTGAACTCGCTTCCTAAGGAGAGATTTGTAGAGAGTTGGAAAGCAGCTACTGAGGCAGGGTGACAGTCTGTGGCTATAGGCTGAGGCTGCAGCCCTCACTGGCATTGGGAAATAAAACTCACAACCTAATCCTCCAGAAGCACAGTCGAGCTAAAGGTGCAACTTCACAACCTCATGCATATTCCATCCAGCAGAGAGCAGTGCACATGCGTGTGCAAACACACACACACACACACACACCGGGAGGAGCTCTCACTTATTTCAGCCACCAGATGGTGGTGGTGGTGTGCGTTTGTGGCCCCCTCGCCCCTTCCCTCCATATTCTGTCCAGCAGAGAGCAGTGTTGTGGACTGGCACATGCTGCACAATACATCACAGCAGGTACAGTCAGTATTTTTATGAGAGAGGCCTCTCCTCTCTTCCCAGCAGAAAGAAGAAGATGCTACAGAGTGAAACAAACACATGGCTGAGAAAGAACATGCCTCAATGCAAGAACAGCCCAATGCAAATCTTCTTTCAGCGCAAAGGTGGGAGAATCAACCTGAATAAAGCAAACAAAGGGGGTTTCCCTAGACAGCAGGAACGGTCGGTTCACAGGCCCTGGGAGAGAATCTATCCCTCGTATCAGGCACTGAATTCTTGCTGGTGCTGACTCTAGCACAATCCCTGCTTGCTATAAACCCAAAGGGGTGTGAGGAACCTCTCGCCTGTTCTCCAGTCCTACGTAGTTCTACTTCAGGGAATGGGATGGGAATAACCGTGCTAATGGTTTGGGGAAAGTAGGGGAAGCTTGAACAGTGGGGAGCCAGGTGACAGCAAGCAAATGCCAAGTGGATGCCCGCTGTATGGAGGGGCCCTGTGGAAATTGTTAGCATCACATGCTGGGGAGAACACAAGGTCACAGTGTGAAATTGGGAGCAGAGGACACTTCAAGGGGTGAAACCAGGATTCTCTGGCCTTAGTCTCAGCTCCGTTGCCTTATTCATTTCAGAAGTTCCACAGAGTCAAATGACCATGGAAGAGAGGGGCTGTCACTGAACCCACCGTACCCTTCCAGAGTCCAGTGCAGACCCAGGGCTGGCCTTACCATGAGGCGAACTGAGGCGGCCGCCTCAGGTGCCAGACTGTGTGTGTGTGTGTGTGCGCGGGGGGAGGGGGGCGCCACTAGGACCCAGAGTGTAGAAAATTGTGTCTGCTGCTGGTGCATATGTATTCTCTCTGCTCTAAATGCACAGAGATGGTGGAGTGCTGTGCTGGAGGAAGGAGGGCACAAGAGACATAACAGGCAGGCAGGAGAAAAGGTGAGAGGGAATAACAGAAAGCAGCAGGAGCTGCAGGGAGAGAGAGGAGGAGGAGCCTCTTATGTACCTCTCTAGCACCCCCAGGAGCCTGGATTGATTAACACCAGCTTCTTAGGGAGCTTCCTGTTTCCTGCTGCTTCCCTCAACCCACTTGAGGAGAACAGGCAGTCAACTGAAGTAGTAGGAGCCAGTTAGGCCCTTAAGACGCTGATATCTTCCCTCACTCAGGCCCTGCTACCAGCCTGCTTATTAGTCTCCTTCAATTGAGTGTTGAGAGCCACTATGGCTGGCACAGAACAGCAGTCATGAGTGAAAGAAGAAAACGCCCCTCTGGGGCAGCATTCAGAAAAAGAAAGAAAGCAAAGGAAGCTTTTCTATCTAAGCAGGAAGGAGCTCTCCTGAGATACATAGACACAAATGTTCACGGTGAGCCTTCCGGCCCCAGTGAGGATGTGAGTGATGAGGAGATGCCTGATCTTCCAGTTAGTCAGAGTGCAGGTGACCTGGCAGCTACGGCAGCATCCATATCTCCATCTCCAATGGATGTAACCATGCACATTCCTGAAGAAAAGTGTAACTCAGAGAAGAGTGTGGTGGAGGCGCAAGAAACAGCTGCTGCTAAGTTTAGTTCCTTAAGTCTAGATGATCCAGGACTGTGGACCCACTTGAGCAGTAGCCTGAGGGACTTCCTTGTACTGCATGGGCCACAGCAAGTGAAAAACTTCATGTTCCCCAAAGACAATGAAAATAGAAGTTTCCATCCAACACATTACTGGCGTGAAATCCCCAATGGTGACAAAGTGGAGAGGCCATGGCTTATGTACTCAAAAATCCAGAATGCTGCATACTGCTTTTGTTGCAAACTCTTCCAGTCTAATGTTCCAGCCACACTGGGTTCTACAGGAACAAAGGACTGGAAAAATCTGGCATGCCATGAGAAGGCAGCAAATCACCAGAGAGCATTCCATAAGTGGAAAGAGCTTGAGATGAGACTAAGGTTAAAGGCCACCATAGATGATCAGCATCAAGAGAAGATTGCATCAGAGTCTCTTTACTAGCAAAATGTTCTGAAAAGGCTCATTGCCATTGTGAGAATGCTTGCTACCCAAAACCTAGCACTGCGTGGCACTTCAGATCATTTGTATGTGCCAAACAATGCCATAGTTGCCATTATGGAGGATAATACTATGATAGGAACTGTTCATGGGAGAACAGTGGCAGAGGGAAATGGAATCACCAGAAACATACATAACTTCAAATTTCTGTGTGGCTTAGTGTTGTGGCATGACATACTGTTTGAAATAAATGTTGTAAGCAAAAGACTCCAAGGTGTTGACCTTGATATATCTGGAGCAATGGAACAACTGGACAAAGTCATACCTACAGTCTTACCGGCCAGATGAGGGATTTCAAAACGTTTTGAAGAGTGCACAGAAGTTGGCAGAGGAACTTCACACTGAAGCTATTTTCCCACCCATTCAAGAATACAAGAGTCACCGAAGAAGAAGACATTCTGATTACAAGGCACAGGATAATCCCATAAGAGACCCCAAACAACAATTCAAAGTTGAATTCTTTAACCAGGTGCTAGATTGTGCAATACAGTCAGTTGAAGAACGTTTCATGCAGCTCAAGGAACACAGCAGTATATTTGGGATGTTGTGTGATATTCCAAAACTCCTCACTATACCTGAAGAAGACCTACACCAGCAATGCAGGGCACTAGAGACAGTGTTGACACATGATGATATGCGCAATATTGATGCGAGTGATTTAGGTGATGAATTGAAAGCCCTTTCAAAATACATTTCAGCAGAATCAACTCCAAAGGCTGTTCTGGAATATATGTGCACAAATAAGATGACCACCCTCTTTCCAAATGCTTTTGTTGCTCTGCGCATACTTCTAACACTTCCTGTAACAGTTGCCAGTGGAGAACGCAGCTTCTCCAAGCTGGAGTTAATAAAAACACATCTACGCTCCACAATGACACAGGAGAGGCTGGTCGGCCTTGCAACCATCTCCATAGAACATGAGCTGGCCCAGACTGTGGACCTTCAGGAAGCAGTTCAAATCTTTGCAACCAAGAAGGCATGGAAAGCACCACTTTGATTATTCAAACAGATAAAAATGCCAGACAAGAAAAGTTACATTTGCTGTTCAGGCATTTGAAAGTTGTGTTACTTAAAATTTTTGAACAAGGCATTTTAAGTTGTTAGTTCTCCTTTATTGGGGTAGGTAGCAGAGCAGTACCATGAGAGGAGTAGAACAGGAAGAAGGCAGAATTGAGACCTTTCAAAGTTTTGGCCCCAGCGAGGGGGCATGGGGGCATCATTTGAGCTCCCTGCCTCAGGTGCCAAAATGTTGTTGGCCGGCCCTGTGCAGACCATGCCGTCTGAAGGGAAGGAGAGCTGGCAATGTGTTCGGAATGGCTTCTACCCAGCCTCAGAGTCTTGTGGCAAAGAAACACACTGACATTCCCCCCCTTCCTCCTGACACCGGCCATTTGATTGCAAGGAACCCGAGCCATCTTATCTGAATGGTCAGCAAAACCAAACTGAGTCCTAATCAGGCTCCCTGCCATCCCAATCTCCTGCCCACTCTGATCCAGGCAACAATCTAATCTAAAGATCAGAAACAACCTCCTAGACAGTCATGCCAACACTACCAGCCCCAGCTCAGGTGAAGCCTCAACAAGCTCCAATTTGGCAGGAGTCCTGGGAGAACCTGTCCAAGTCAGGCCATCTCCAGTCAGGCCTAGCTCAGCATGAGGCTCCTTCTACCAGACATGACCCAGCAAGTACCTCATTAAGTCTGCCCAAACCCCAATATCCCGCTTCAGTTCATTGAACACTGCTCTTTCCTAAGGGATTCCACCTTGGGGATTTGCTTTGAAGGGAACATTGTCAAGGATAATAGACCTACCATTTGACCTACACTTGTCTCCTCTTGGAGGAGACAGTGATCTGGAGCCCTCTGTGGGCTCTTCCCCAAAACAAATGCTCCAAAGCTCTGTTTGCTAAAAAGAGACCAATGCCAGCAAACAATTCTTCACTAGCAAACCTGTGCTCAGAGGTAACTCTACAGCAACAAACCAGTGTGCCCATCCCTCTGCTGATGAGTGTCACCCGCATTTGCAGCCCTGGCCCTCAAGCTGTGTGGCAAGCAATGCAACAGAAATACATTTTAAGGAAACCTTCTCCAGGGGATTATTTAAAACCACAGCAGGTGGGCAAATATTTTAGAATTGATGATTAAATCCTATCACAGTCTCCCTCTTTCATCCACAGTCATAAATGATCTTGAAAGAATCCCAAATCTTTCTAACTCCATGGTGCTGCTGGGCCTCCAGCATGCTCCAAACACACACGAGTCGTAGTTGGTGACTCCTAGAGATCCCCAGCCCTAGCAGATCCCTGATGCTTAGCCCACACAATTAAAAGCCACTTCTTTTGGGCTCCTTTAGAGCAAAGATCTCCTCTCATGATGTCAATAGGAACTGTGCTCAAGGAGGGACAACAGGACACAGAGGTAGAGATTAGCTGCTGGGACCTGTGCATCTGTTGTAAAGGAAGACTGAGCCTCTGCTTTTGCACTGAACAAAAGTGGTCTCTTTTCATCAGTGAAGGTTTTATGGACCACACAGAACTGCACAGCTTTCCAGGCTGGCTCATGTCCCAAGTTGGGCTCTGATCTCTGCTGTCTCTGCTTTCCACTTGTGTGCCCCTTCCAGAGACACACCATGCTCTAAGTGCAGCAAGTGGCCCTGGTACATGCTCTTCAGTCTTTTCTGTGCTCCAAAGAGAAGTATTAGCTCCAACAGGCTCTGTTCTTCCCATGCAGTTCCCTGTACCACCCGCTCTCCGTCTCTTATCCACAGCCCACTTAAGTGAATGTTCTGTCAGCCAAAGGTGTCTGATCAACAACTCTGGTGACAGAAGCAGGAGCTCCTCAGAGCTTGTCCATCTAAGCACTGACCAGCACAAACCTACTCAGTTTTTGAAATCGGATATGATCACAGTATAAGAATTCAATATATGAATCCCAACAGGGACAGCAGAAGCAGAAGGGGTGTAAACTTTCGTGCCCCTCTCCCCCAAGTGCACACACACACACGCACTATCCCAGCCTCCCCACTAGTGTGCCTTCCGCCCCTCATGGAGGGGCTACTACATCTAAGGGAGGTCAGTCTTTATGGCCCATTCAGTCCTCGGTTGCTCTGCTGAGACTGCTACCAAGGCTGCCAATTAGTGTCTCTCATGGTGATGGTTTCTGTGAGGTGACTACTTGCTCCAGAAATAGACTAAGACCACTGACTCATTTTATGTGGATTGACAATTATCAGAGGGTAGTGACTCCTGGTCACAAATGACCTGGCATGCATTAGATTCAGCGACTCAGAAGTGAAAGGCTTGCGACCCCATACTCAAACCCTCTAATCTCCTTGCCTGGGGATCAGATGGAACAAATGACCTGCAGTTTCTCTGCAAGTCTCTCTAACATACCCTCTATCCACAGGGTTACTCAGTCCCTCCCACCTGAGAGATGATTGCAACTGGTGACACAGTCAGTGCTTCTGTCATTTCCCTTTCTCCTTAGAGTAATTTTCACTGGAAGCCTATTATCTGTTTTGCTTTATCTGAGAGCTAACGGGACACTCTCTTTGCATCTTGGAAATGCTTCCTTCTCCTTATCAATATTCTTCCAATGTATTTAGAGTTGGGGGTGAGGCTGAGGGGCTACAGAATTTTATCATAATTAAATACCTTTAATTAAAAAACCCTTTAATTGCCAGTGCAAGTTTGACTCTAGCAGGATCCGGTAGATTTGGTCTTGTGGAGGTGGGAGTGGATTCGTTAGTGGAAGGCAGGGGACCCACTGAGACAGATATTCAGAAGGTCTTAGGGATGTCCCCAGTCAATTCTTCCAGATTTTGCCTCATCTGGCATGTTAATCCTCAAGGGAACCAGACTTTGAACAGTGTCATCTACAGGAAGCAAAGGGCACCCAGCGCTCGCACCCACAATCAGTTCCAAGGAAAAGAGCCTGCAGACTTACGGAGGAAATATTCTGCTGTGTCAGCTTCATAATCTGTATCCTCAGGGAAGTGATCGATTTGCTTACACAGACCTTTAAAATTCCCTGCAAAACAAGAGAAGAAAGAACAAATGAGAACATCAGAAACCAGCCGAGGCAAACAACTCCCCTCTGGGTCATTCTTTCTGCCCTCTCTGCCTCCTTCGCAGGCAACACATACCCTCACATTAAGCTCTTGGGCATTCTCTCCTATCCTACACACACACGCCTTCACATCCCCATATGCACATGGGAACATAGGAATTGCTGTGTCAGACCTAAGATCCATCTAGCTCAGTATCCTGTCTGAGGCAGTGGCCAGCACCAGATGCTTCAGAGGAAAGGGTCAGAACTACAAAGTAGGCAGGTGTGGGATAATCTTCCCCTCACATTAGGTCTCATCCTGGTCCCTTACAGAGAGTGGCTGAAACCTTGAAGCATGAGGTTATAGACCCCTTCAAAAAATTTTGTTAGCATTAACTATGCTAACTCTGGATATTCTTGGTATCATATAAATGTCCACTCCTTTTCTGAATCTTGCTAAATTCTGGCCTCAATGACTTCCTGTGGCAGTGAGTTCCACAGTTTATGTACACATGGTGTGAAAAAGTATTTCCTTTTATCAGTTTTGAGTTTGCCATTTCATATCCCCTTGTTCTTGTGTTACAAGACAGGGAGAACGGACATTCCAGCTCCACCTTCTCTAGAGCATACATTATTTAATGTATTTCTATCATGTCTGCTCCCATTTGTCCCTTTTCTAAGCTGAACGATCCCAGTCTTTTCAATCTCTCGTCGTAGGAGAGTTTTTCCAGGCCTTTAGTCAGTCTTGTCAATCTTCTCTGACCCCCCTCTAATTCTTCAATAGCACCCAATTACACATAAATGGAAAGGAATCTGGGAGCTACATCCAGATCTAACGGGCATTGGTTAAACTGCACACATGCAGCTTTGGGGTGTACAGCATGTGCCCTTCAGCTTCAAAAACCTCAGGATTTTAGCACTTGAGCTAAAGGAGAACCACCCTTTACTGTCAAGAATAGTAGGGCTCTTACCCTCGCTAGGCCAGCCATGAAGCAGCAGTGGTACAAGTAAGCCCTGGCCAATACATTACAACATGCACATGCACACACAGCTATCAGCATGTCCTCATACTTCCAACCACACACTCTACATTTCGGTAGGTGGCGGTGGCAGTCCAGCTCCCTGACCCCTGCTGACACCTTGGAACAGAGTGAAAGCTGGGGCAGACTAGAAGAACCATGGTTACAACACAGAACTGGGATCACTCAGCCCCTATCTTCTGGTATCAGGACATTCACCCGATTGCAAAACAAGACCACGCAGAAAACAATCTCATTAATCTCCATGGGTTCCCCACCCCCCAATGCAGTGTCCCTCTCTTTTCCTGGGATTTACCCTTACAGTGGTATCATCCAGGTAAAACTAACTGCCCTTGACTAGCCCAGAAGGGAAGTTGCTGTGTCTGCACAGAGACTGAGGCAATTGGGTTTGGGGTCACCTGTCCTAGGGCTCCAGAGCAGGAGTTCAGCCAGTGCAGAGGCGTTTGTGCAGGAGACCTGGGCCCAGATTCTTTGACTTTATGGATTAGATGCTCTTGGGGGTTACGCTCCTGGCATTGGCACTCCCAAATTGGGATGGGCTGAAGGGAGGAGAGCTTTCACAGTGATTGTGGAGAGTGAGGAATCCTGGGAGAAGCTGCGGAACTACACTGCCTTACAAGGAACAATCCTAACAATGCCCAGAACACAGCGTCAGGAATGGAGGATGTGGTCCTAGCTGTTGCACAGAGGGAATGGTGTTGGTTGTGAGGAGCACCCAGCATACTGCAGCCCCAGCCTTTTCCATCAGGAGGCCATGCAAGGAACAATGCAGGTGTCCTGGTTAGAGGAATGTCCTGGGAAGATTCTCTCGTATTCCTGGACAGGACTTTGGGACATTTGAAGAAGAGACCAAGCACAAAGAATCCATCCCAGGTTTTACTCTGAGCCCAGACTCTGCCTGAGCAGAACTTAGGGCATTTAATACAAGTCATTACCATGTAACTGTCCATGCAGTACTGATAGCTATACTCCTCACTATCAAATCCCCCTGCTTTGACCCTATCTATCTGATCTGCTGATCTTTGGTATTTTTTAAGGCACCATGGTATCTAACAACCAATTCAAGAAGCTCCCATTAAGGAGCTGGGACACAGTAGAGGTGAGTCTAAGACCTGAGTATATTAGGAGGTAGGAACAAAATATCTTTGGGTGCCTCCGAAGTTTTCAAGCCTCACGAATCCACACCACTATCTGCACACACATCATCTGCATGGAAGGCAGGTAAAGCTTGAGGCACTTGAGATGCCTTTGCCCAGGTGTGGCACAAACCCTTCCCTCTTGTTTTTATGGATGCCTGGACATAGTCCGTGAATGGCCAGGTTCCGCTGACTCAATCTTTACTTCTCTCCATGTGACGTGCTCCCATTTGCCATGGGAGGGGCTCCTTGCTCCTGACTGCTTGTGGTAGCCAGCAGTCTGTGAAAGTCTGGCCTAGAACCTGTCTGCTGGGCCCCTGGCTGAGGCTGACTGCTCTACAGCCCCAATCTCCCCTGTTTTCCTAAACTCCGGAAAAGCAACTCTCACCCACCACAAGTGATATCATTTTGCCCACAGAATTGCAGGGGACCAAGACTATGTTGTCCCCACTATAGTTATGTACTACCCCTTTCCCTTTCCCTTGGTCTTAAATTGCCCACCTTCCACCTCTCGTTAGCTTGCAGCTCTAAACCCTTTAGCATGGCCATGCTCAGTGGCACCTCAGCTGGCAGTCCCCTTTCACTTGGTGGCACCAGAAAAGCCTCCAGCCGTAGCTTTCACATTTCCCACCTGGGATGGAACCGCCTCCTCGACAGGGAATGCCCTCTCCCACCACATGCGGTGGGGACAGCAGACAGAGTCAGTGCCCCAGCAAATGAGGAATAACAGATGGCCAGGAATGAGCCCGAGACACTGTGTGCTTGTGTGTGGGGTGTGTGTGTGTGTGTGTGTGCGTGCAGAGAGAACCCTATGCTTCCTGGCACACTTAGGCAGTTATGATTCCCTGCCCCTCCTCCCCACTCCATAACTCCTTCCTGTCTTTAGCTTGGTTAATCCCTGTGTGAAAATCAGGCTGCTTATGACTGATACTGCATCTTGTGCATGACAGTTTTCATACGACCTCCTTTGGGTACCCCACAGAGATTCTGGGCACTCAGAGTCTGTCTACACACTACAATTGGACACCTGTGGCTGGCCCACGCCAGCTGATCCGGGCTCGCAGGGCTCGGGCTCAGGGGCTGTTTAATTGTGGTGTAGATGTTCGGGCTCCAGCTGCAGCCTGAGCTCTGGGACCCATAGGTTTTTAATTGCAGTGTAGACGTACCCTCAGACAACAAGGGCAAACTTCAGTGCACCGCATGGGGCAATGCTTATTCTTTGAAAATCCACTTCCAGTAATGGGTGCCCAAGGTGTCTGGGTGCTCAGGGTCAGCAGGTGCCCAGCCACTGGGATTTTCAAACCCTCCCTGCTGAATGACACTATGCCCCCTCCAGGCACTGCTGTTCACGCTGTGTCTGCACCAGGCTTTAGTCTGAAAAATGCCTATGATTGCTGCCATTGGTCTAGCTCCACCACTGGCAGCAAAGCTGGGAGTGCTGGTGCACACAGGGCTCCAGGTGTCTGCTGTCATTTTAACCACTGTGCTGTCTAACCCTGCTCAGAGCATATCGACATGCCAAAGTGGTAAGAACGTTGCTGGCCATCAGAACTTTGTCTTCCCTAGCACCAGCGCCGTATTATCGCCTAGGCCGACAAATTTGCAGGGGCCGCAAATTTGAGCACCCATGGAGAAGCTCCCCTGCTCCAGCTCGCCTCCTCCGCGAGCACGTCGCCGTGTCCTGTTTCTCTCCCCTCCCCTCCCTCCCAGTGCTTGCGCCGCGAAACAGCTGTTTCGCGGGGCAGGGAGGGAGGGGGGAGGAGGGGGAACGCGGCACGCAGGGGGAAGAGGCAGGGCCGGGGCGGGAATTTGGGGAAGGGATCCAATAGGGGCAGGGAGAGGGCGGAGTTGGGGCGGGACTTTGGGGAAGGGGTTGGAATGGGGGCGGGAAAAGGGTGGAGTCAGGGCGGGGCCAGGGGCGGGCAGGGCGGCAATTATTTCAGGGCCTAGCGGCGGCAAAATCATTAATCCGCCACTGCCCAGCACCCCAGCTGCTAACACATCTGGAGCCCAGCCAGATGAGAGGAAGGATTCTGCCATGGTCAGGGCACAAACCTGGAGTCAGGAGACCCAGGTTCAATTTCCTGCTCTGCTACAGACTTCCTGTGTGACCAAGTCACTTAGGGTTTGCCTACACTGCAATAAAACACCTGCGGCTGGCCTGGGTCAGCTGGCTTGGGCTGCGGGGCTATAAAATTTAAGTGTAGACAGTCAGACTTGGGCTGGTGCCTGGGCTCTGGGACCCTTACCCCTTGCGGAGGGCCATGCCCCTAGGGTACGTCTATAATGCAATGTAAACCCAGGATTTGAACTCAGGCTCAAGCCTAATCCCCCTTCTCTCTACACACAAATTGTGCTAACCTAGAGCTTGAACCCAGGGTCTCAGAACCCCACAAGGGTGGAGGGGCCACGCCTGAGTCAAACTGGAATCCAGGGTTCACGCCATATTGCTTTGCAGTGTAGATGCAGCCTTACTGGACTCGTGCTCCAGGAGTCCACCAAAAGTATTCCAACAATCCCATGGGCTGACTTCCTTAGTTCTCTGGACAGTCAAGTTTTTCCACACTGCACCACAAAGGGCTAAAGCAGCTACATTTTGGGAGGGTGCTAAGAAGTGTGGGCTACGGGTGGTTGGACGCAGGCCTGCATAGTGCAGTATAGATGTTGGATCTCCAGGTTGGGACCCAGGGTTCAATAATGCCTAACATGAGGTTACAAATGAGTGTAGATCAGGGATCGGCAACCTTTGGCATGCGGTCTGCCAGGGTAAGCCCCCTGCCAGGACAGTTTACCTCACAGCTCCCACTGGCCGCGGCTCGCAGCTCCAGGCCAATGGGGGCTGCGGGAAGCGGCGGCCAGCACATCCCTCGGCCCATGCCGCTTCCCGCAGCCCCCATTGGCCTGGAGCGGTGAACTGCGACCAGTGGTAGCTGTGATTGGCTGAACCTGCAGACGCGGCAGGTAAACAAACCAGCCCGGGCCGCCAGGGGACTTACTCTGGCAGGCCGCGTGCCAAAGGTTGTCAATCCCTGGTGTAGATGCTCAAGCCCTAGGTAACAAACCCAGGGTTTGCTAACTCGAGTTCTACTAACCCTGTGCTTATATTGCAGTTTAGACATTCATATAGGGTATGTCTACACTGCCCACTAAGCCCAGCTCTGACTCAGGTTTGAGTCCAAGCTCCCCTTCTGTCCACACACAAATCAGTCTGACTTGGGTCAGCAAGCACTCTGGTCCGGAGTCCTAGGACCCTGCTAGGGGGTTGATCAGAGGCCAGTCCTGCTGTGACTCGGGTCCAAGCCCTGTCATTTTGTAATGTGAATACACACAGCTCAAGCCACAGACCCGAGTCAGAAGGTCTGCGTAGTGCAGTATGGATGTATTAGCACAGCTGTGAGACTTGGATCCAGCAGTTGTAAGCCCAGGTTTACAATGCAGTTTGGATGCTCAAGCATGGGCTTGGAAACAGCCATGACACAAGTCGGGTCCCACAGACCTGGGTTTACAACACAGTACAGACACACCCTTGCGGTGAGATTCACAAAGACACGTAGGTGCCTAACTCCCATTGGTTTCACTAAGAGCGAGGTGCCGACATACCTGTGCAAATCCCTCCCTTTGTCCCTCTGTGCCTCAGGTCCCATCGGTAAAATGTGCTCTGCCCTCTCTGACTGGGGCATTGCAAGGATCAACACATTACAGACTGTGAGGTGCTCAGAACGATTGGAATGGGGGCCAGATGGGTGCCTGAGATGGACTAGCAATGGTGGGAAATCTTTCAAAAAAAGCCTGGTGTGGAGAAGGCGTATATGTCCCCTCCATTGCTCCAAGGTCACTCAGCGATTCTCTAATGGGGCACCTGTGGCCTGCTGAGACAGGAGAACGACTTCCCCTGCACCTGCATTGATAGCAAAGCCTCCAGTACACGTGGGGTGGGGGAGGGAATTGGTCACCAGTCTTCCCGGGTGCTGTTCAAACAGCCTTCCCCATTCTGCACTCAGGGGCTGCAGGAGTGGGATGCGAAGCAGTGAAGGGGCCATTTCTCTACCCTGTGGCCAACACTTTCTGAAGGTACAAATAGCCATTTGGGTGCCTATCTATGGGCCCAAGACCCTGTTAGAAGGACAAGGGCAACTTCTCCTCTGAGCCTGGCATTCCCTTGCCTACCACCTCCCTTCCCTGAGTTGTTGCATGAGAAGCAACCCTAAAGTGGGCCGGTTCTGTACTGCCTCCTGTCTTCAGTGCTGTCTCCCTGTTCCCCAACCCCCCAGTCACCTGCCCCTTCTGAAGCCCTGCTGTGTGAGCCCCAACACTTTCCATGCCCCCCCCCCCATTTCCTATTGGTCCTGTCCCAATCCTGCCTCTCCTCTTCCTTTCTAATGTGAATCCTGTACACCGTCAATATATCCTGTCTGTCTCCCTTCTCCAGCCAAGGTCTTGTCCCTAAGAGGTAAGTGTGGGGATCTTTACTCTTCACTGCCTGCCTTCAGGTGCACAGGCTGTGGCACAGCCAATGAGGGGCTCCTTCAACACCTAAACCCGCCCATCCTGGGCTAGTCAAACTTCTGATTTGACTTACTCTGGAGCCCCTGGAGCAGGCCTGGATTGCTCCTGGGCCTTTCTGGAAACGCTCCTTGGCCCAGACCATGCCCCCATCCCTGTCCCCACTCTGCCCCCTTACAGGATTCAAGTGACTGGGCTCTCATACAGCTTGGGCACAACCAAACACCAGCTTGGCATATCACCTGGGTTCCCACAGCTGCGCAAATGGCTACTTTGCACCTGCTCAAGCTTCTGAAATTGGCGGCCTGAAGAACTAAGACTAGCACTCCAGGGCACCCCCAAAACGCACGGACCAAAGGGATAATATTTTCCAGTTGGGACAGGCAGGGTGGAGATAGTACGTGAGGCTGAGATTTGCAATGCTGCCTAAGGGTTTTGGATGGCCAATTCACATTGAAATTAATGGGAACTGGGCAGCCAACCCCCCACCTCTGATGGTTTGAAATATCCTACCCTTACTATATGGTATGAAATCAGTGGAGCTACACTGATTTACACCAACTGAGAAGCTGGCCCTATGTTGTTAGTAACACAGTTTACTTCTGTATCACTTTATATGGCCATGTCTGTTTAAAAGTCCTCCGTGGCTGCAGGAGGAGCTCTATTGAATAACAGTGAGTTCCTGGGAAAGAAACACCCCTTTCCTGCAGGGGAGGAGGAATTTTGAGTGGCCAGGACTGTACATCTGGAGACAGAGAGCCTGAGGTAGAGGGAAAGACATCTGAGAGCAACAAGCAGACAGAGGTGGAGCCAGGGATGAAAAGCCTCCTTTCCCAGAATGCTTTTGGATATTTCCTTCTCAGCACAGGTTTTGGGGAAGAGGGCTTCTGGGGAGATGTACAAAGGGAACTGGATAAGACTGCTTTCTTCACCAGAGAGGAAGGATGGATGCAGTGGTTAGGATGCCAGTCATGGTTCACTTCCCTGTTCTGCAACAGATGCTCTGTGTGATGTTGGGCAAGTAATTTATTCTCTGTGCCTCAGTTCCTTATCTGTAAAATGGAGATAACAGCCCTGTCCTACCTCACAGGGGTGTTGTGAGGATAAATACATTGTGAGAATCTCAGATACTATGGTAGCAGAGGACATAGAAGCAAAATAAATAAAACCAACCAGGTTCAGACTTCCTGTTTGATTAGTAATCCTGATCTCTGATGAAACTGGTATTTAATATTTACCCACGAGAAAGCTGCCAGAAACAAAGTGTGAAAGGGGTAGGTAAATCATGTTGTGAGAGAGAGAGACATACACATTTCTGTCTGTTCCAAGTCCCCATCTCAGAGCTGAGTCTGTTTGGGACCAGCTGGCGAAGCGAGGCTCGGAGCCAAAGTCTGTGCACAGATGAAAAATAGCAGAGAGCACCATGGGAAACTAAGTGTGGAGTTCACATTTATACATATCGGTAGAGACCTTCAAACATTGGAGACATCCATTAGCCATCATTGTCAACAGGGACTCGTGAATTTGGGTGTCCCCTTTTTGACTGCCTAGCCCGAGACCCCTGATTGTCAGGAAAATCTGCTTTCTGAAAATCAGGCCCCTTTAAGGCGTCTCAAATTGGGAAGCCCAGAATGAGGCACTCAAAGCCACTAGTCACTTTTGAAAATCTTGGCTTCAGTTCCTAAATTAATATTCAGTCACCTAAATGAGTGGCTGGATTTTCAAGTGCTGACTGTCCATTAGCTCTCATTGACCTTTATGGGAGCTGTTGGGTGCTGTGCACTTTTGAAAATTAGGCCACTTATTTAGCTGTTTCAATATGAATTTAAAAGCCTAACTTTAGGGTCCTATTGTGGAAGGTCTTGGCCCTGGTGCTAGAGGGGGCTGAGCTGCAAGAAGTAATGTTGGGGATTCAGCAGTTGCGGCTCGAACATCTGAGTGAGAACCAATGTCCCAGCACGGTGCAAAGGGTTGCTATACTAGCGGAGGTACCACCTTTTAGGTGAAAGGTAGGTGAGGTGCTGCCCATGTACTCCACAACTCTGCTCCTCAGGCACAATGGAACTTTCTGTCATAAGGGAAAGCTCCTCTGGACAGGAGACAAAGGTTGGGAGTGGGTGGGGGGATGAGCCAAGACTGAGAAACAAGCTCCGACAGGAACCAAGGCCTGCGACAAATCTCACCGCCTTCCACTTCCAGTGCAAGGTGCACTTCTTCAACCTGGCCTTCTCTAACATAAACACACAGCAGTGTAGACATTCAAAACAAAACTAAACCCTACCAAACCAGGCAATACACTGCACACACAAATTCTCCCTCCAGGGATAGGATGAAAGAAGGAATGAACCAAACGTGACAGATATTAGTCACATCGCTAAATGCCATACTGGAAGGGGCTCAGATACAACAATGGTTAGTGCAATATAAAAACCTATATAGGATAGAAATAGAACTTGCGATTATTAAGTGCACCCCATCCCCGGTAGGACCATTAGCCTGATTTTCCTTGCCACATTACAGCTGGACTAATAACATTCCGCCACCCTAAAATTCAGTCATTCATTAGATATGGTATTCTTCTTTACTTCCTATCCTAAACTGTACAGTAATGTTGTTGTGAGTTGTTAAATAGGTGATGCATTCTACCTCAGAACTGGCTACAGTTATTTCTGTATGTACATGTATAGTATCCCTGGTAGCAAAACCTATCATTAACATATAGATGGAAATTTTCATATAAAAACACCCTCTTTCATAGGATCATAACTTTCTAAAACAAAAACGTCTTTGCTTGAAATTTCCCATCATTTGTCTCAGCCAACAGACAGATTTGTCTAGAAAAGTTGTGCAAAATCTGTACATCCGTTTCTGATGTTTTAACTCTAAAAATAATTTAACTCAGAAATGTTTGAACTTTACAATTGCTAGCCTCCAGTCTGATTTAAAATGTTAACAAGTAGCACGACAATAGAAGCAACAGAAAAATCCATGTTACACATGAACAGGACAAAAAGAACAGGAGTACTTGTGGCACCTTAGAGACTAACAAATTTATTAGAGCATAAGCTTTCGTGGGCTACAACCCACTTCTTCGGATGCATCCGAAGAAGTGGGTTGT
>NW_020664598.1:4453776-4532571 GCF_002925995.2 Terrapene triunguis | reverse complement strand
TAGTCTCTAAGGTGCCACAAGTACTCCTGTTCTTTTTGCGGATACAGACTAACACGGCTGCTACTCTGAAACATGAACAGGACAAACTTTCGGCTCTGTGTAGGGTCGTGACACTCTTTTCTGGAGCATTATGCATCAAGCCTGGAGATGAATCTCATTTGAAAAAGCAGTGTAGAACCAAAAGGATTAGTAGGTTCACCAAAAGACATGTAGGACTGTTGCCCTTCATTATGTATATGGTGCATTGACACAACGGTGATGGGCATACTGGAATTAGAGGTAGATTTCAAAGAAGGAGAGAAGAGCTATTAGGTAGGTAGGTCTGGTTTTCTGCTGCTATTTCACGATGGAATTCCAAAGTTGTGACTATGCAACTGTGGAGATACTCAGGGAAAAATCAGCAGAGAACTTAGCTATTATTTCTACAGCATTATAATGTTCTCGGCTTTTTACAGACATAAAAGGGAAGGTCCTGGAGTGGTTTGTGAGAAGACGAGAGAAGCAGACATCAAGGTGTGTTTTGAAAAGATAGGGTACATGGGAGAAAACACGGGCAACTAGAGAGAAGCTGTAAGCAGGGGCAAAACTATGCAAGGCCTTGAAGGTGAGACTGGAACAAGGCCAAATATTCAAGAAGTGGGGTGGCATAGCTAGATGGAGTGTACGGAGGAGGATTTTAACAGCAGCATGTTGAATAGATTCCAGGGAAACAACATGAGAGCTGGGGAGGCCAGGGAGCAGCTTGCAGTAGTTAAGGCAAAAGATGACCAGGGCATGGAGAAAAGTTTCAGCAGTATAGATAAATGAAGAATTTCAGAGATATTACAGAGGAAGTACATGCAAGATTTAGCAACAGCCTTTGTATGTGTGGGAGGGGAATCAAATGTGACACCAAAACTGTGAGGCTAGTAACTGGAAGGGTGGTGTAATTATCTGTAGTGAGAGAAATGAAGTGGGTAGGGTGTGGGGAGGAGATAAGCAGTGCTATTTCCACCATGTGTAGTTTGAGTTGGTGGCTGGACTTCCAGGAACAGATATCTGGGGGTCGGGGAAATGCAGATGGCAGACTGGAGGGCAAGAGTTAGTATTTAAATGCTTTTCTTTTTCTTCTTTTTAAATTAAAAATAATAATACAATCAAGGAAATCATATTCATGTAACCATGTTAAGGTTACAATATTCAACCCTCAAAAGTTAGGAAATGCAAAAATTCTCATATGGTTATTATTAAGGCTCTGTGACTTCTGCAGCGGCCGGTGCTGGCTCAGGGCTGCCAGAGCCGGGCATCTCATGGGCCAACAGCAGCAGCAGCAGTTTGGGTGTGTGGGAGGGGGCTCAGGGCTAGGGGCAGGGGGTTGGGATGCAAGGCGGCACCTACCTCAGGGTGGGAGGCTTCCCGGCTCCCACCGGCATGTCCCTTCAGCTCCTAGGCGGAGGGGCCAGGTGGCTCTGCCTGCTGCCCGTGCCCACAGGCCCCGCCCCTGCAGCTCCCATTGCTGTGGTTCCTGGCCAATGGGAGCTGTGGAGCCGGTGCTTGTGGTGGGAGCAGCACACGGAGATCCCCATGGTGCCCCTCCCCCAGGAGCTGCAGGGACATGTGGAGCCAGGTAGGGAGCTTGCCAGGCCTGCCAACCCTTCCCCCCCAGCACCAGTGGGGATCCCAGGCCGCGCACCACCACCCGCCCCCCACCCCAGCAACAGCGGGAGTTCCGGACTGTGCGCCACCCACCTCTCCTCCAGCACCAGCAGGGTCTCTGGTCATCCCCCAGCACCCGCAGCGCCCCACACTGCCCCCCCCAGAGCACTACGGCCCCCCCGCCCAAGTTTTAGTTAGGGGTATATAGTAAAAGTCATGGATAGGTCACGGGTGGTGAATTTTTGTTTACTGCCCATGACCTGTCCATGACTTTTACTAAAAATACCTGTGACTAAAACGTAGCCTTAGTTATTATTCATCCATACTATGATAGTTCTCAAAAGCCCCAATGAATAGAGCTGTGCTAGGCTCTGGAAAAATGCGAGTTAGAGACCCCCAAAGAGTTTATACCTTAACTCACCATATTAGACTAAATTTTCTCCTCAGATCTATCTGTGCAACTCATCTGGGGTATATTTGAGGACAGAATTGGACCCACTCTATATAACAGGGAGTATTTGGAGGACTTCATGTCACTATGGGTGACTGAAGGTTGCTGTGAGAACTTTAGCTTTTCTGTTTCCCAACTTTTGAGGGTTTAAATTTGCAACCCTAACATTATGTTCTTGTCACTTTTCATATGAAATCTCCTTGATTGTTTTTTAAATTAGACAGGGAAAAGGAGATTAAAATGCTTATCTCCTCCATCCAGTCCCACATCTGCATCTCTCTCTCTCTCTCTCTCTGACCAGGGCCGGCTCTGGCTTTTTGGCTGCCCCAAGCAAAAAAAAAACAAAAAACCTGCGGCGCGGCCGGAGCGCGGGTGCAGGGGGACCGGCTGCGGGGGGGAGGGAGAGGGAGCGGGCGGGAGAGAGAGAGAAGGGGGCGGCCAGGGCTACAGCAGGGGCGCTGCCACGCGGCCCCTCCCGCTGCGCCGCCTCCTGCCGCCTGCCGCGAGGGCTCCGCTCCGGTCGGCGGGGAGGGAAGGAAGAGGACTGCCCTGCAGGGTGCTCTGGTTCTCCGCACCACCGCCCCCTACAGGGTGGCCGGAGCGGAACAAAAAAAAACAAAAAAAAAGCAGCCGTGCCGCCCTAGGATTGGGCAGAATGCCGCCTCGAACAATCTGCCGCCCCAAGCACCAACTTGCTCAGCTGGTGCCTGGAGCCGGCCCTGTCTCTGACGTATCCTTTTGGGTCTAGAGAGAGAGATTCTGGCCTTAGTTATACTGGCACCATTCTGGTGTAACTTCGTCTGTGGAATTCCTTTACATTTACATCGGGGTAACCCACAGCAGATTTGGGCCCATAGTAATTAGTTTATAAATTATGTAAAGTGCTTTGGGGTCCTTCAGGATGGAAGGTGCTATATTAAAGTTATTTGTTATTAATAATTAAAAAAAATACCCCAGAGCCCATGGGAAATAATCCAGAGAGTGGAGCAAACCAATTATACAAGCATCATTCAATCCAGTCCTCCCGTCCTCTTCTGAGTCACCTTACCGCTCCTCCCTCCATCCAGTCACAGTATGAAGAGATCCTGCTCAGTGGTGTCTACTGATCTTGGGTGCATGATCTATGATTACGCAGGACTGTCAGCATGATGGTGGGGTCAACACAATTTGGGAACATCAGGGCATTTGAATTCCTAATTTCCTCTCCCCTTCACCCCAAGATGACCCTTCCCACAGCAGATGCTGGCCCCTTTCATCTCATTGCCCTCACATCCTGGGGAAAAGGACAAAGCAGCTAGGGATTGCCTGGCTGCTCTAATGGTTTCTGGGTGGGTGTCGCGGGAGTGGATGCAGATAAGGAGCAGAGTGAGATGAGGTGGCTCTCCTCACAGAGACTCTGAAGCTGGTCTTGCTATTCCATACAGCACGTCTGTGTCTGGACTTTATTTTGGGAAGAATCAGAGTTGGGATTCCTTGAGCACTTTTCATACCCCAGGGAACTCAAGGCCCTTCATGCTACGCTAAGAAAGGTCCCCTGGTGCAGCAACTCCACAGATGAACATGGCAGCCATTATGTGCTCAGTGATCACTCACGCACACCCCCTCTGAGAACAGACCCAGGTTTACTGAGACAGGGAATATTGGTTATCCCTTACTCTGTTCCAAAAGCGCTCTGGGAGCTTTAACAGCCCCCTTGGCAGCCCACCAGAGATGGCCAGAGGGGAACTCGGTTTAGTATTTCTTTGACAGGATGCTCCGCCAACAGTGCAGCATTGCAGATGAGCACAACTCCTCGGGTTGAACTTTAATCCACAGTGCACTGGCCCAGAGACAAGAATGTTGCTTGCTAAACTGTTCTCTCTTAGTGCCCACTGAATACCCGAGTTGGACCACATGGAGTGGAATATGCACAATAACATTATTTAAAATGCAATGGTATGGATTTATTTCTTTAATTTTGCAGACACGTCTAGCAACTCCTGACACATCTCATTCTGTGCCATGGCCAGTACTCAGCAAGAACTCTACACCAAACCAGCACTCCAGAACTAGATTACATTAACGCACTAAACAAGCCCAGGACTCCTGACTGTCCCTACACTAATGTCAGCATGCAACACCAGTCCTCAGGAGAGACCCTAGAATAACAAACTGCAGGTACAGACCCACTGTTCAGCAAATCAGTGTGTGCAGCCCCAGTGCTCACAAGCAATTGGACTGCAGTAAGCTTTTGCCCACAGCCCAGGACCAAAGGATAATCACCAGTGTACTCCTTGGATGGAACAATATTGCTAAGGTAACAGCTGTTCCAGATGGGAGCGTTTGGGTTTCTGGATGGTGCCTACGAGAAAAGGTCGAGGTCAGTGACGGAAGGCTGGCCAAAGAGAATGAGATATTTGGAGGACAGAGGTCTGAGGTTTCCTGGTGCACAGGAGGAGGAAGGATATTACTTGGAATAGAGGGGAGGCTGATTACTGCAGTTGGGTAATAATAACCCCTTGGAAGTTTGATTCTAAAATATTTTATCTTTCCAGTATTTTTTCCATCCATTGAGCACATTGGTTTGATATTATAGAGTGGGTCCAGAGGCTTGGACTATGCGGAAAAGCTAATCACAACAGGGTTGTTTGCTGCTCTATGCACTGGTTTGTTACTGTAGGGTCACTCATGGGGATGAGGCTGCACATACTGGGGTGAAGTTTACATGAGACACTAGTCTAGGACATAGTTTTCCTCACGTGGCTTGATCCATCGTCTTCTAGGCCTGCCAGCACAGCTGTGGCTGCGAAGCACACAGCTGGCCAGCTGCTCCTCAGGGACTTCTTCGCTCAGCTCTCTCAGCTGTTGCTGCTCCTCTGTCTGTCTGTTTCTTCAAAATGGAACTTATAGAATCACTGCACTCTGCAGTCTGGACCTCAGGGGCCTCTTGGTTAACATAGCCTTGACCACTGCTGGGTTTGATTTTGGAAAGCCAAAACTAGACAGTCTCCAACCAAACCTCCAGAATCAATCATCTCTATCTTTGGGAAGGTTTGAATCCAGCACCAAACTTTGCATCTCTTGGGTCAATCTCTAGTAAAAACCCCAAGTGAAATTTGGCCAAACTAGAACCAAAACCACTTTGTTCACCTCTCCTCCCAGCTGCCATAACAGATACATGGTGCAAATGAATCTTCAGGGCTGGCTCCTGTCCCTACTGAAGTGCTCCTGTTTCAGTGAAATGCCATAACAGTCTGCAGCAGCACAGAGGCAGTTAAACACCTCAGCTGAACAATGAGAGACTTTGCTTAAACCGCAGGAATTCTGTAACAAACCCAGCGCTGGAAGATCTCCTGCAGGGGGCAGAGGAGAGCGCGTTGGTTGCTTCGCTGGGAGTGCTGTGTGTAGAATACCTGCCAAGACAGGCAGAGAGAGACAGAGAGCAGAGACTGGATACAGTCCAAAATGTCAAAGCAAAACTGAGCCGCACTGTGGAGGATGCTAAATTTTGACAATGGGAGAGAGGCAGATACACAAAGGGAGAGTAGGAGGGGAGAGTGGGAGAGACTTTCCCTGCTAATGCTGTATCCTCAGAAAGTGAAGCATTATTATGCATTTCTACAATGACAGGTGTGTGCATGGCACTTTAAAGGCAGTTACAAAGACAGGAGCTTGCCACAGGGCTCTTTCAATATTAGGACCCCAAATTGTGAGGTGCTGAGTACCTGAAACTCAGTAGGAATTGAGGGTGTTTTGCATTTCGCATGAGGCACTCAGCCTCTGGCAGAATCAGGCCCTTAGTTAGCCATAGAACAGCAAATGATGAGAAATAGAAGTTTGGATCTTGCTGCTATTAAAGTCAGTGGGAAAACACCAATTAACTTTAAGAGGAGCAGGATTGGGACCAAGAGGTTGGGGGCTAGGGTAAGGAACAGATAGTGGTTGTGACTGAAAAGCATCTTGAGATGAGCTATTGTATGTTCACATCTTGTTTGTTCCTGGTTTGAGTTGTGTATCTTTTCTGGCATTGTTTCTCATTCTAAAAATACAATATACTAAATTCACTGAAGAGCAAAGTCTGTAAAGAGCAGAGGCGTGGCGGAGGGACGTTAGGATAGGAAAACCAGCTGAAATACGTGAGTGCACAAGGGGGTGCACAAGGAGGCCATTCCAGAGAGAGAGGGTGGCATGGGAGATGGTGCAGAGTCATGGCTGGAGGGAGAAGGCGCTCAGGGACGTGCTGAGGCATGCTAAGTTAGCACAGTAAAGGATAGGAGCCGAGAGAGGAGCTGTAGGGACTAACAGAGCAGTGCAAGGCCATGAAGATGAAAATGAGGAGTTGGACATTGATGTAGAAAGAGATCGGAAGCCAGTGCAGGGATTCAAGGAGAGATGATGACACCAGTGGAACAGTAGGCACGGAAGATAATTTAGCTGCAGCGTGTTGGATATATTCATGCGAGCATTAAGCATACTCCAGAGTCCCACTGGGCTTCTCTATTCCTGAGCACTGCTTGTGTGATCTAGTCTATATTGCAAGAAATCAATAACACATGAGGAGACTTAATTTTATACAACAGGGCCCTGCCCCAGGGAGCGGCCCACCTTACCAGTCAGTGACTGTAGTACAGGTTCCACTGGTACAGGAACGCCACACTGAGAGGGTGACGGCTTCTCACTGTCCCAGACACAGGCGCTCTGTCACAGATCCTCCCTATAGGAGCGGCAAATGGTGGTGGAGCCCCTGCTGTCCCAGCGCCTTCCCATAAAGGCAGTAAGGAAGGCATTGTTACAGACACAGGCTGTCCTCCACACTCTGCTGATTCCTGAGCAGATTATGCTACTATCTGTAGTGTTACTGGGGCTATGTCCTTCCAAAGGAACCCTCCGTCAGCCCGGGGCTAGTGCTGGCTGCCAAACTGAGAAAGAAACCCAGCTAGCTTGGTGATCTATTCCCCACAAAGAGTCCCTTCATCCTTCCTCACCCTCTGCCACTGGGAGAAAGCTCTAGATCTGCTGCATGGATAAGCAGCACTGAACAACTCACAGCTGTTTTTAGATATGGAAAGAGACGAAATTACAGATCTAATGCCTGAACCAACAGAGAGCCTCTCCCTGGTGCAGAGAAGGTGACAGCCAGCTGCAGGAGTGGCTCCAGGGAAGGCAGGAATGGAGATTATAGTCACATGAGATCAATGCAGGGGAAGAGCCTGACTCGGACATATATGTTTGAAATTTATTTCTATGCACAATTATCTCATTGTGCGAGGGAGGTCATTTTCTCAAGATGGCATCAGAACTCTTAGGATATGAAACAAGATGGACCCAGATACTGGAATTGTGACTGGATCCTTCTTTCAAATTCTCTTCTCTCTCCTTAGAGTACATGTGAATCTCTCTTCCTTCACCTCCCCTATTCTGTCAGTCTTTTACGGTCTGTGGTTTTTTGCCACTTCTCCACTTCAAGTGTGACTCTCCCCTGATTAATCTCTTCTCCTTTGACTTCACTGTGCACCTTGATGTCCTCCTTAATTTTGTCTCCTTTAACTTCCTTGACTCCTCTAATGCTGTCTAATGTTCCCCTTTTCTCATCCATACCCATGGCTACACCACTTGATTTTATAATCCCCCTTTCCTCTTTCCGATTCTTCTCATGATCTCACCTCCACTGACCATTCTTTGGTTGTATGAACATTCTCTCCATTGCCCCATCTATGATACCCACAATGCTGTCTTATTCCCCACTCTTAGCTAACTTCCTATATTCTCCCACATGAAAATCTACCCTATTTCCATCATTTCAAGCTTTTCTTATATACAGACCAGCTACAGATCCTCAATCACACAGGTTAACATTTCATCGGCACTTCAAAAAACAGTGGTGCATGTCCCATCTCCATGTCCACTATGAGATCTGGGAAGCTATTCAGCTACTCTAACAGAGATACTCTTATTTCGAAAGGTCCTAGTAATCTTTGCTCCCGTTTTCTATACCATTAATTCTCTTCCAGCACACCCAGATTGTCTTTGTCTTCTGGTCTTTCTCCAGACAAGCACGAGAAACTTGCTTCCTTTTTTCAATGTAAAATGGACCCAATATATGATAATAGTTTGTGTAGGCTCAACACCTCCCTCCACTGGTCCTTCCTCATATCTCTCCTTCCACTCACTTTAAGATCTTTGAAAGCTTCTGACAGAAGTCTCCTCTCAAGACTTCTCTCTCACACACCGGGTGGATTGATTTAAATTGAAGCAATTTAAATCACCAATTTAAATCATCAAACACAGAAACCCTTGATTTAAATAATCGATTCTGATCAAGTTTTGTATTTGTACTTTTTAGTTATTTTTCTAAAAAGAAGTTGATTCTCATTGGTTGGTAATCATTAAAACATATTGATTTGCAACTAAATACAGCCTTTACACTAAATTTAATGCTTCTTTGTGTTAACCAAGAAGATACACTATATCTATACCCATTTATTTAAGCAATTATATAGCTTAACTTACATTTGTTCAGATTCTTAATTTTTACATTTTTAAAATATTTTAGAAAATGGTGACTGATGCATTTATTTACTAAATGATTCATTTTTTACTTGTGATTTCTGTCAAATTCCATTTGGATAGAAATTCAATTTAAAATGCACAAATCTAGCATTTTTAAAATTAAGCAAAACTACCTTAAATGTGTTGGAAAGTAGAAGGAAAAAAATGTATCAAAACAGGTTTTGCATTTGAAACTGATTAATTGAACAAAGGAAGTATTATCTGTAGTTAGTGAAATGAACTGATTATTTCTGGTCACCATATCCTTCAAGATTAAACTAGTAGATCTCATCCTCTCACACCTAGTTTTTATTCAGAGGTTGGAAGAGGAAAACAAGCTATCCTGCTTCTTCAGTTTCCAGTTGTTTTTTTAACTTTGAATGACGTATTGATTGAACTGTACTAGTTGAATAAACCGAATTGAAAAAAATAGTTTCCCCGCCTGTAGAAGAGGCTACTGTTATCGAAAACTGTTTAGCACATCAACCAACTTTGGTTCCAGGTGCTTAGCCAGTGACTTCCACCAGTTCTGTTGTCTGACTTTCTTTAAAATTTTGGTAGTAAATATGTACTACTTAATATTTATTTTGTATTTAAGTGAAATAACTTTGATAGCTTATAATAAGTTTAGGCCTTAACATAGGTTGTCAATTTCAAATTTAATTTTAAATGGGTTTATTTTTAAAAATAAACCTGTATTTAATTTATATAAAAAAACTACAATTTCAGTAAAAGCAAATTTTAAAGTAATCCATTTTTATCTAGCCTGCTCACAAATGTTATCTTTGCCCCTTTTGAGTCTGGGTTCACCCTGACCATAGCACTGAAATCTCATAATCTCCTTCTATGAAGCCTCCCTACATTCTCCTGGGCTTCATGATGGAAGCCTTTGACACAGTGGATGTGGACCATGCCATCCTTCTGGGGTGTATCAATAGTTATGAAGGTATCTCTGGTTTCTTAACAACCTTTCACCTGTCTAACAGTTCTCATGGTGGAGACTCCTCCTCAGTGCAAAGAGCCCACCTCCATGGAGTAAAGGTCTTTTTGATTTTTTTCTAATAAAAATAATAATCACACATAGCACTTGTATGGTACTTTTCATCCATAGAGCTCAGAGCATCTTACAGGAGTGGGTAAGTATTATTATCCCCATTGTATGGATGGGAAAACTGAGTCACAGGAAGAGTAAGATCAGCATTTTCAGAATGTTCACTAATTTTGTGTGCCACCATTTTTGGGGGCCAAACCTGAGGGGCTTGATTTTCAGTCTGACTTCAGTTGGGTCTTCAGCACCCTTGCAAGTCAGATGCAAGGTATCTCAATTTGGGCACCCAACAATGAAGCCACACAAAACTAGAGAGCACTTTTGAAAATTTGGCTGTATCTGACTTGCCCAAGGCCGGGCACAGTGAGTCAGTACCATAACTGGGAACAGAATCAAGGCCTGCTCATGCTTAGTCCACTAAACCACACGTGTCCCCTCGTCCCCATCTTCTTCCTACCTTAAACCTTAGCTACCAAGTTTATATCAATAATCCTCAAGTGTAAATATTTTTAACACCTTTATTGGCTCTTCCCTGCTCACCTTCTGTCTCTCTTGCCCATGTAAATTTGTGGCTTTGTCTCAACTTTATTCAGTTGGATGCTTCAAAGGCATTCTTAATCAAATATATCTGTATCCCTTCTATGTCCATCCCCGCCAAAGACCTCTTTTGCCTCCTCTATCTGTAACCTGAGCCTCATCCTTGACTGTACATTTTCCTTCTCCTCCCTCATCTTCTGTGACTCCAAATCTGCCTATCACCGCTTCTGCACAATTGCCTTTGAATGCAGCTGTTTTGGCGTTCCCTCTGATGAACTCCTCATCCCTCCCTTTCTTTCCTCTTACCTTGACCTTTGCCACTTCCTTTTACAGCCTCCCAAATCCCAGCTCTCCAGACTCCCATGATGTCCATCTTCTCACACATACAACAAAACAAGACAATATCACCCACTCCACCTCCATTCTCAGACACCTCTCCTGGCTTCCCATGCATTTCAAGGTCAAGTTTCAAATTCCCCTCTTTCATTTTTAAAACCTTACATGAACTTGTTCCAGCCTGCATTACAGATCTTACTTCAGCTTGTAGTTCAGAGAGTCCAACTTGCACCACTCTCTTACTATCCCTTCTCCTAACATTGCCACAGGTGGCAGGAGACTCTTCTCCTCGGCAGCTTCCCAGGCTCAGAATAATTTCCCTGTAACTCTCTGCTTCTTTGACTCTCCAGATCTTTTCAAATCTTATCTGAAAACATCCGTTTTACCAGTCAATGCCCCTTAATTTATCTCAACTGCTATCTTTTTATTTAAAATTTTGACTTTGTTCCTGCACTGTTTTCTCTGTTGTGTTTTGAGCTACAGGTTGCTTTAGAGCTTCTATACTAAATACAGTTGTATTGTATTTTCTGTCAGTCCAATCTGGGTTCTTCAAATAGAGATGCACCAAATACCCCAGGCAAGAGATTACAGGAATTAAAATGCTGAGCAACACAGAAACACACTATTATGTAAGGTCAACAGAAAATAAACTTTCTGGATACTTTCAGCTAGAGATGAGGGAATTGTCCACCATAAGAAATTTATTCACCATATTTAACCCTTATTCCCTTCTGTTTTCAAATTGTCTACAAAGAAAAATCGCAATCTCCTCAAATTGGTTGAAATTGTTCTAAGAACGTTTTATGCAAACATAGTTGAGCATATGAATTGTTTTCAAACCATTTGCTGATAGTATTATTTTAAGTGTTTGAGACTTGAAATTCAGTTCTGATTTGATTGGACACATAGGCCAAATGGTACTGGAACTGGAACTAGAACTGGTCAGAAAAATGTTTATTTTTATATGGAAAATGTTGACATTTTGTTGAAAAAAAATTCTGAAAACCATTTTTTTTTCTATTTTCAGCAACCAAAAACTGAAAATGTTCAGTTTCCTGAAACATTTTGATCTTCCAATGAAATTCTGAAAATATTTGAGGAAAACTTTCCACAAAAATTTTCAATATTTTAAAAACCTAGTTTTTCATTGAGAAAAAAAGTTTTGAGTGAAAATTTTCAATCCGCTCTAATCATAACTGTTAGTATCAGATTTCCCAAGGAAATATCTGTGATTATTAATTCAACCTTAGCTCTCTGCAAATATATACACTGTAAATCTTCTGTTTCAGTGAAAATTCCTGCCAGTAAGTTTGTTTGCTAGAATATTCACAAAAAGCAAACAGAAACGGGGTATGAACACAACTGAAGTAAATTTGTTGAAAAGTTAGACTGAATGCTCCTGAATATTTGATGTCATATTTTCTGGATTTTACCCCCTTGCACATTCAGTAACAACAGCTCACTTTTCCCGCACAGCGTGATACTGCATCCTGACACCCACCCCATCTCGCTGGGACCCCACTCTTCAAATGGTAGAATGGGAAGGATGGGGTTTAACATGTCAAGTATGCAGGGTTACTGGCCTAGTGGATGGGGGGAGGCAGTAGATGTGATATATCTTGATTTTAATAAGGCTTTTGACACAGACCCACATGGCCCTCTCATCAGCAAACTGGGTAAATGTGGTCTAAATGAAATTACTATAAAGTGGTATACAAATGGTTGAAAACCCATACTCAAAGAGTAGTGATCAATGATTCGCTGTCAAACTGGGAGGATGTTTCTAGTGGAGTCCTGCAGGGGTCATTCCTGGGTCCGCTACTATTCAATATTTTCATTAATGACATGGATAATGAGGTGGAGAGTAGACTTATAAAATTTGCAGATTACACCAAGCTGGGAGGGGTTGCAAATACTTTGGAGGGCAGGATTAGAATTCAAAGGGATCATAATAAATTGGAGAACTGGTCTGAAACTTACAAGATGAAATTAAATTAAGACAAGTGCAAAGTACTTCACTTAGGAAGGAAAAAAAAATCAAATGCACAGATATGAAGTGGAGAATAACTGGCTAGGTGGTATTACTGCTGAAAAGAAGCTGAAGCTATAGTGGGGCACAAATTGAATATGAGTCAACAATATCATCCAGTTGCTAAAAAGGCAAATGTTATTCTGGGGTGTATTGACAGGAGTGTCGTATGTAAGAGATTGGAGGTAATTGTCCCACTCTACTCAGCACTGGTGAGGCCTCAGCTGGGGTACTGTGTCCAGTTTTGTGCACCACACTTTGAGAAAGACGTGGACAAGTTGTAGAGAATCCAGAGGAGAGCAACAAAAATGATAAGGTTTAAAAAACTCGATCTAAGAGTAATAAAGATCTCTGGATCTAGAACCTGGGGTGGGGAGGGTCCTGGGCGACCAATGACTCTACATTACCACTGAGGAACCAGCACCCAACAACTACTGAAGTGTTCGGCATCACAGGAAGTATCACCTGAAGAGGCCAGAGTGGCAGAACCACATGCCAACCATTTAAACCAGGAAGTTATCCCAGGGAGCCTATGAGCAACGATGCTGACTCTGGCTTGCTCCTGATTCTTGCCTTTGACCTGGCCCAGCTTGACCTTGGTACCTGTTTTCTGACTCAGCTTGCTAGCTAGTCTCAACTACTGCCTTTGACCCCCGCCCCAACAGACACTACTGGTTTGGCTGCTTATGCCCTGGCCAATACAGGAGGAAAGATTTTTTTTAAATGGGCATGTTTAGTTTTGAGAAAAAAAAGACTGAGGGGGACCTGATAGTCTTCAAATATCATAGAATCATAGGACTGGAAGAGACCTCGAGAGATCATCTAGTCCAGGCCCCTGCTAAGGGCTGTAATAAAGAGGAGGGTGATCAATTGTTCTCCATGGCCACTAAATAATCAGCTTAATCTTCAGCAAGGAAGATTTAGGTTAGATATTAGAAAAAAACTTTGACTATAAGGGCGGTTGTGAAATCCCCATCATGTGAGGTTTTTAAGAACAGGCTGGACAAACACCTAATGGGATGGTCTAGGTTTAGTTGGTCCTGCCACACCACAGGGGGCTGAACTATATGACTTCTTGAGGTCCCTTCCAGCCCTACATTTCTATGATGCTATGATTAAAGAAGTTGTCTTCACTCTTCAGAACTACTCCAAAATTCAACCCTAACACATTTCACTCCAAAAAAGGTGCAGAAATTCTGCCCTAGTTTGAGCGCAACCACAGAATGTTCCCCTGATGAAGCAACCCTTTCAAACTAGAAAATAAGTGTCTGGAGAATCATTACGTCAGGATAACAGGGTACAGGGTGTGAATCGCTGCCCTCTACTGAAGGGAATATATCAGCTCTGGCTCACTTCTCAGTTTGTGTATGACTTTCCTCTCCTGGCTGATCTAGGCATGCTACACTTTTAGGTATGGGATAGTCTTGTGTGTGTGGTGTATCTGAGCATGTGCACCACTATCCTCTACAGGGTAACATGAACCAGATTCAGATGGGAGTTTAAGTGCCCCTCTGATGTGAATTGCATGCTGACAGAATAGAGAAAGGTGCAAATGACACCTGCTCAGATTGCCTTTGGTTCACTTAGACTCACCTCCTAATTCAGCCTGATATGTAAGACCTATTGGTATTAACATCGAATATAAAGTTCCCTCTCTCCTGTCAGAGACAGTGAAGCTGCTCTTTTATCTCCTCAGCTAAAGGCCTGGGTTTCTAGAGGAGAAAATGCTGAAGTTTGATTCCCTGATGACATGTATGTGATGAACATGACCACTGTGTAGAGACATGGCCGGGGATTATTGCAATGGTAATGAAGCCTATCTTGCAAACTTCTGGGAGAACCCTTTAACAGAAAGAGAAGACACTGTCAACACAACTAGCTACAGATCAATCAAACTACCGTATGCAATGAAATAATTAGTACACAGATCAGAAACCAGCCATGAAACGGGAAAAACCCTGAGAACCAATAACAGACCCCTAGGATCCTACACACACTTAAAATCATATTAAATCCATAAATGTTACATAATCTGCCATATGTAACAAAGCAACTATGTTCTGCCAGAGGGCATAATAGAGAATATGAGAGTACTGCTTAGTCTGCCCAGTGCGCATTGCATTGGGTCTGGTTCAGGCAACTTTGGGGCCTCTGCAAAGCCATTTGACTGGGCTCCTGGCTGCAAAGCTCAAGCTTCAGAGTACAGTATTACCCTCCTTCAGCATGCCGGAAATTCCTATGCCATGCCAGCTGGAGCGGGTCCTCAGCTCCATCAGAGTGGAACAAGTTAACAGAGAACTGGCATATGTTTGTGAAGGGAGTATAGGAAACAGTGATGTGCGCCTAGGCAGGGCTGCAAAGGGGGAGAAATCTTGAGCCTACAGGACGCCCTAGCTACCAGCAGAGAGCTCGGTTAGCATGAAGGCATTTGCACTCCACAACACATGGCTCTGGAGCATCAGCTGTAAAGCTCACACCAGAAGTTCAGCCTGTCCCTGGAGAAGGGGGGAACCAATGACCCAGAGGCGAACTGCAGCAGCAGGTTTTGGCAGCACTGTGTGAACTGGCCCTAAGAGGCTGGCCTGAGCTGTGTTTATCTAACACAAGCCCCGATGGGAGATATTACTTTATGAACTATTTATTGTATATAATTACACCCTTAGATTACCCAACACAATCCAATTGGTTGATACAGGGTCATGTGACCTCAAATCATTTAGTACTATTGCTATCGCTCCCCTAGCTGGCCAACGGACTATTGACCTGCATTGGCTGAGACCGTCACATGTCCCTGTGACATACAGCAACAGATCCTTAGCACATGGTAACTCTGATGCCATAGCACAGTTAGGGCAAAAAGACCCTTTTATCTGAGATATCTAAGCATGTTGCTGTTGTTAACCCTTTCTAGCTTGGTAACAGTTAGCATTTAAATTTATACCTTTTTATCGCTTTTCCCCCTGCCTGCACAACCTGAGTATTGCTACTATTATGCCTGCACTCTCTTGGTTTGGAAACTGGGTGCAGACATGTATTGCATGATGGGACTAACAATTTCCAATCCCCATTGTCCAATGGGAGCCAATCAGATCTGACAGCATAGATCTCTCTCTCTGAAATCACCATGGAACTACATGCTGATGCAGGAATTCCAAACCAATATCTGAGCTGACTCAAGACTAGGTGTTGCCTTTTCCATTCCAACCCTTCCTAGGTTTTTTTTTTAAAGGGGATGGTGATCCCTCCAACCTAACCATGAAGAATCTGTCCTACAGGAAGACATGGATTTTTGAAAGGTCATCGAGTCCAGTCCCCTGCCTTCACTAGCAGGACCAAGTACTACCCCTAACAGGTGGTGGTTTTTTGTTTTTTTTTTGGCCACAGATCCCTAGATGGCCCCCTCAAGGACTGAACTCACAACCCTGGGTTTAGCAGGCCAATGCTCAAACCACTGAGCTATCCCTCCCCCTCTGTGGAACAGGGAGACCCCCATGTACACTTGGTGGCAGGAACCAGAGGCAGGCTGGTTGGCATTGTCACACAAGTAGCTGAGAGCAGCATGCAAGAGGTGGTTCCCCTGGGAAAGTGCTTTGTACGTACATTGCAGCCCCAAACACCCTGCTGCTTCAACTCACGCCGCCTCCCCCCATTTTCCTATGTTCCAGCCCCACTGGCTGCTCTCTGCCACATGTGATAAGGCTGCTGAGCTGCCCCCCTGACCTTACGCCTAAAGCCCAGAACTGAGAGGTCATCTCTCGAGCACTGTACACACCCCAGGGCTCTCTCTGGACTCAGCCTCTTCCACTTTCTCTTTGCTCCATTATGCTGCTTTCAATAAAGCAGCTCACTGTGGCTTGCTTGTTACATATATACAGCCTGTGCAGTGTTTGAAAATTATACTCGTCTGAGATCTAGGACTTGCTAGCTTCAGTCACGGGTCAGTACCTGCAAAACACTGCTAATATGAGGAACCAGAGGAAGTTTTAAAGGCCTGATGCTCAAACCACCAAAACTAAAAAACGAATTTTGTGTAAGCTGTGGAAATTCGGGAATCTTTGCTCTCCAGTGACATAGAGCATTCATTTCTAGTTCTGAAGGGACATATCAGACCTTACTAGCACAACATTCTGTTGTTCCTCTTGTTTCTTTCCCAACGTCAACTTCTCTGTTTCAGTTTGAGCACAATTGGAGCTAGAAGTCAATACTCTGCCCTCAGAAAGCTTAGAAAGCAAACTTGAAAAGTATATGCCAGGATGATGAGCAGACCATAAATACCACCGATAGTTATAAAACAAACAACTTTACAAATTCAGGATACATCAGCTGCTAAATTCATGTTGCAGCTAAAATGAAAAAAGGAAAGATAGTAATCAGAATGAGATAAATCTAGGGGCAAATATCTTGTGACTTTCCACAGCTAGAGATTGGTTGTTGGAGCATTACAAATGCTTTCCTTACCAATAAAGAAAATCATCCAGATTAGCCCAAATGCTCATGTAATAAGGTGACATAACTCCGGTGTTGATCCACCCCAGAGGCAGAGGACAGAGCCTTGCATAAAGCTGCGGCGGTCTTGCTGCCATGCTATGCTACGGCAGCAATAGCACATTATAATGGAGGGGAGGTGGTTTTCTGGGGAGAGAGGACTGGGGAGCCAAGATGGAAGCTCTTGGAGAGAAACCCAAGGCACAGCCAAGCTTGGACTGAGGTTTATGAAGTGTTACTGTTTTCGAGTTACCAACAGAGCCATAGCACAGGAAGGGGATGAGTTTGAGCACTAACTCAGGGTCCATGTGCTCTGTTGAAGATGGGGTGGGGACTCTGGCTGGTGCCAGAGGCCAGATTTTTCAGTAACCCTGTGACAAAGGAGGAAAATGGAATTCCGGAAAAGGCTGGTGGGACAATATTTACAGCAGAGCAGACTGCCGTTCTCCAGCAGCAGCAAGCAGGCAAGGCTATAGCCCACTAGACCTTGCAGCAATTTATAAAGAAGAAGCAAGCCCTACTTGCGGTTCAACAGGATGGGCAGCAACAGTTCAAAAACCAGCTGATTCAGAAACTTATTCATCTGGTAGCACTTCCTAGGCTGCCAGTAAGTCCCAGCCCTTCCCTGTCCTCGCTGTGATCAGAAGCTGTCCCACAAGCAGGTAGCTCCTGCAGATCAGTGGGCCTGGCTTATTGGTTAATACCTTTTCTGATGGCAGAGGCACAAACTGCATTCCAGTCCCTCAGTGAAGATGTTGCTACAGGCCATGAAAGTAGCTATCTTGGGCCAGCTGAGGGTGTTGGGAGAAGTATTCCAGTGATGGTTTGGAGGTCAGCCCTTGGCTCCCAGGAATGTGGCTGCACACCTTCACCTTGATTTACTAGATCACTTGTCTCAAATCCAAGACCTTCACAGGAGGGGAACTAATGGCCTTCATAATATTGGAGCAGTATACAGAAAGTCTCCCTGGGAGGGTGCAGACTGGGGTGCACTGGCACTGTCCTGCCACACTGGTGGAGGCTGTACAGCAAAGGGAGAATATCTGGTGATGGAGCCACTGACGATGTCATCATGGCCATAGCTGCATTCTAAATCGGAGGGACAGGCAGGGGAGTGATCAAAAAACATTAATGGACAAGAGAAGAAGCCCAAAATAGACCCTGGTCCCAAATTTATGGGGAAATCACCAGCTTTTTTGTGTCTTTCTTGTGTGGAAAAGCTGAGGTATAAGAAGAAATTTTACTCCAATAATAATTGTGACTAAGGAGAAATATGGGTCTGGTTCAAGACTCAGAGACCAAGAAGTGTACTGTGCCCAGGCAGCTAGAAAGTGGAGACTGTGTCCAGCCTAGTAGACTTGGGACACATTCACATATTAGTATGGGAATGTCAAGTTAGAGATGAGCTGCTACAGATGCCAAATCTTATTCTGGTAACCTATGTCCTTGAGGATTCCTGGACTTATCCCTGGGCTGCAATCTTCCAGTGAGCAAGGGGAAATGTATGCCAACTCCACATGGGAGGAGGGTCAGGCTCATTACCTGGTGAGGGAAGAGACTGAGAGCACTTCCCACCATCCTAGATTCCAAAGTTTGGTCATGGACCTAACCTTGCGCTGTAGCCTTGGAAAAGCTGTAGGCAGCAAGGAGACTAGGTCTCCTAGGAGTTATATGATACTCTAGGAGCTGAGTGGGTTGCACAGGGAAAAAAGCAGGTAGGTGTTGATTGGTGGGGAGGAAAAGGGATGTACCAGGCTCTCCAGCTGACACCCCCTCCCACCACTGCCAGTAGGTGTTAGAATCCTGCGTACAGCTGCGGAAGCACTGCTGACTCGTTGTGGCAGGGGCAGCTTGTTAACTTGACCCTGGATATAAGGGAGGTGGGAGTGCTCCTCTGGGAAAGGGACACTAGAGAAGAGACATATAGAAGGTCTTGGAGGGAAACTCTAGGAATAGCCAAGATCAGGGAGGGGGCTTAAGCTGAGGTTTACACTGTGTCATAGTTTTGAGTTGCCAATAAAGCCAGACCCCAGGAAAGGCCTGGGTTTGAGCGCTAGCCAAAGGTCTGTGTGCTCTGGTGAGGATGCAGTAGGGACCCAGCTTATTTATATCATTGAAAAGGTTAAATTAAATCAAATGGATTCACTTGGTTCCTCCCCCACCCTGTGTAAGGTCTCTAAATCAACCACCTCTGAAGCCAGCCTCCCTCATCCATGCGGTCTGTGATGAGAAGAAGCTGTGCCCTACATAATCATCAGGAAATGTCACAAATGGAGCTGGCGGGGAGAGCACAAAGGAGCTGTGGCGGCCTTTCATCCAAACCAGAGTGGCGAAGAAAGCTAATCCCTGTTCAGGACACAGCGACAGCTTCAGAATTAGACAGACAGAAGAAGATGGGATGGACTGAGTGATTGCTCATTTGCCCACTGCAACTGAAAGGGACTGATCCTGGGGAATATACCCTCCTGAACCACAATTACAGTCTCTGCTCTGTGCTTGACGGGAAAATAAAAGACCCCAAGGTCCTTGTCCAAATGTCTCAGGGTGAACAGATTCCTTCCCAAACTTAAACCCGGGAGTCAGTTCCACCCCGTGCCTGTGAGCAAGCATCGAAGTGATGAAGTAAAGCTGTCATCAGAAGGAGTGAGAAAAGTCTCAGGGACTGACCTTCTCATCAAATCTCTCAGGGAGAAGATCTCGGGGAAAATCAACTGTATTAATAAAAACCAACTGGAGCCTGATAGGAAGGTAACTCTTCTCTCTTCATCATGGTTTGGAAGGCAGGGACTTATAGAAATACACCATCTGCGTAAGCACCTCTAGGGGCATTGGCCTCCCTCCTATGAGCTGTGACATGCACACACCTTTTGAGGATTCATGTTTCTCTCAGGGCCCAGCGTGCACTTGGCTTCTCAGATTGCTGAAGGCCGTTATTGGAAGACCAGCAAGCCCATGTTACTGGAATCTGCTGTGTACTGGACAAGAACAAAAGAACACTGACACCGATCTTGTCCTCAGGCAGCAAGGGAGCCAGAGAAGTGGAAGGAAAATTCAGGTCACCAGCCCTAATCACATGCACCTATTCTAACCAAGTCACCAGTGTGCTACAGAGAGTGTGGGGAGGATGGACATGGAAATTCTCACAATGGGATAAACTGCCTATTCCAGAGGACGGCATCAAGAAAATCCTGGGGAAAGTCCTTCCCAAATCATTAAAACAGGTCACACGAAATAAACAGCACCCTAGAGTATAATAATCTCCATTACACACGGCCTACTCCTCTACCCTGGGGCACAGCAGTCTAAATGTATTAATTGTACATCGTATGCCCCTTGTTCCCCCGCAGAGCAGAAAAGACATGCATTGTCAGAGCTGGGTAGGTGCTCTGGAACTGGGAGAGTAGGGGGCGCTATGCCTACTCTACATTTTTTCGCCTGAAACTTTTTTTCCGCCAAAAAATGCAGATTTGGGTTGACTGAAACGTTTTGTGCATTGGTGACGATTTGGGCAAATTGTTTCAGTGTAAAAAAAATAAAGAAAGTGGAAAAATGGAAACAAACCTTTTTGATATTTCCAAAATGTCTCCTTTTTGCTTTTAGGGATAAATTCACACCCCAAAACAGGGAGGAGGTGGCTGTGCCCCCCTCATAACATTTAACCGCTTGGTTAGTGCACTCACACGGGATGTGGGAGACCCAAGTTTGAATCACTGCCCAAGGACTATTCAAGTATTTCACACAAAGTGGAACAATTTCAATGGCAGAGATTGAGAGAGGCCCATCCTGGAATAGCCTTGGGATTAGGGCATTTGCCTTGAAGGGGGAATGGAGGAGAGATCTGAATTCAAGTGCCTGCTCCAGAGCAGCGATATGAACTGGTAAGTCTCCCACATCACAGGGGAGTGCCCAACCACTGGACCAAAGGGCAAACAGGAGCTTCTCTTCCTCCTCCATTTTGTCACTCTAGCCCTTCACTCCATTTGCTTTTATTAAAAAATCGCTGAAACAAAATGTTTCCAACTTTTCCAACTGAATGAACGTTCTGAAAAAAGTGGGTTTCGGTATTTAAAAGCAAAAAGAGGGCAAAGCTCAGCAGTGGGGGAGAATACAGGAATCAGAAACTCAGCAAATGAGGAAAGAGCTGAGGAAAGAGCAGCTATAGCATGTGGGTGTCCATCTGTTCCTCATTAGCCAGATGTCTTCCACCCACCCCAAGAAGTTCCATTGACTGGGCACTGTCCTGACCAGAAAGGGGTGGGGGTGGGGAATGCCACCATGGAGCAGACATCCATTTAGCAATAGAAGTGCTGCTACACAGCCTTCACTCCATTTTCCTTCCAAACTGAACCACACTCCCTTCTCCTAAGCTGATTTTAAATAGTTACATCTTCACAGAGTTTCTTGCTTTATAATCACCGTGTGATTGACTCAGCTGTGTAAATGACATGTCATTACAGCCTTATATACCACAGTGCAGTGTTTACTTCCTGTTATTGTGCCATCACTTCCTGCAACAACCCGATGTTTAACTAGGGGAGCTTGAATTTTTGGTTCAGAGTTATTCTTCACTTGCTAAACTTCACCATATTAAGAGCCAGAGTGTTCTTGGATTCACACCACCACCCCAAGAACAGAGGGGAGAACTTTACAGAGGATTCAACCCACGAAGGTTTATCCAGAAGGGCAGAAAAAATTACAAAAACTTTGCTCGCCATTGCGAACCAAGGATTGTTTATAATAAAACCACATTCAAACTGTCCACCTTCCAAGAGTGTATTTCATGTGCGTATTTGTGAGGTGGAGTTTTGTCTGGTAGCTTAAACTTGACACCAGAAGCCTCCCCCTGCCTCCTATGTCTCTGATAGACCCCCAGCCCTCTATTCTTCAGCACCTAAGTCAAGCTTTCACAGTGCCTCAGAAACTGAAGTAAGCGAATGGAACATTAACTAAGCCACAACATCTGCTGACAGTAAAGTCTTCATATTTCCTTCCTTTAAATTTGCATGTTACACTGTCCTCCCGGATCCTATACCCTCCTTGTTTCCTTGCCTCTTTGCCAGAATAGAATCCAGTCTGTGTCTTCGCCCCACCCTTCCCCACTACCAATGCCACTCCGAAAGAGTTGGAGCTGGTAGAAGAATTTCAGGCAGACAAGTGCTGGCCTCTAAAAGTAGCATAAGTTCCAGTGGGCTATGCTAGCCAAGTAGCCAACAACTACTAGTGTAGTAATGGGGCTACAGGTCGCTTCCCTGGGCACTATAGCTGTTAGACCTACACTATGACTAGAATAGTGTTTGGACTGGCATGGTGCATAGGCCAGTCCTATATGGCTCTTTTCCAGGTGTGGCGCTTTTGATCACTTGGTCCTGATGCTGCGCAGTCATATTCTGTTCAGTCATATTCAGCAGGTGCCTTTTTAGCTCTACAGCTGACAATGGAAACAATCTGGGATATGCTTGAGAACTAAAGGCACCCACGGTGCATGAATGAGAAGACATGCAGACAGAGAGAGAAATTACATAGACAAGGGACCAGGTGGGTTGTTGGTTCAGTGTGTGGGAGAAAGAGAGCGGTGATCGGAGATGCCAAATCCTGTCTTCATCTAAGCTGTGCAATGCACCTACAGCCAGACCTTTGTGGCCGGATAATCTTGATGCCCTGTCGTGTCTTGCTGGTGCAGCAGAAGATCACATGTGGAAGCCTCCTTATGAAGTTCAATACTCCTGTGGGAAGAGCGAGGTGGAAAATTGGGCCTAACATTTCATGCAAAGGTACACCTCTGGTAACTGTTCTTACCAGACACTGCAGAAAAGACAAGCTGAGTCACTGAAGAGTGGTGTAGTTTTGTGTTGCCAGTCAAGCCAAACCCCCCAATTCACCCTGGTACTGTCACCCATTTATCCTGGCAATACCTGCAAGCCAAATCCTGCTCACATCACAAAGGCCAAACGAGAGCTACTGGATCAGATCCTCAACTGGTGTAAACAGGAGTAGCTCCAGTAAAGTCCCCAGCGTTACACTTGTGACGGGTTGGGTCACAGAAACTCCCTCAAGACTGTCACTAGATGTGCTGGGATACCACTGAGAACAAACCCTCCTGCCAGAAAAGGCTTCCCTCCACTCCCGTCTTGCTGAGCTAGACACACCAGTTGGCTCCAGCACAGACCAAGAGGTTGGGCCACGCCCCCCGCAGTTCAGAGAAACTAAGATTCACTTAGCCCAGCTCAGTTAACAGGGACTTTCCCAGCACCCAGTAGTCAGTCTTTCTGGGAACCTAAACCCCAAATAAATCTGTTTTACTCTGTATAAAGCATATACAGGGTAAACTCATAAATTGTCCGCCCTCTATAACACTGATAGAGAGAGATGCACAACTGTTTCTCCCCCAGGTATTAATTACTTACTCTGGGTTAATTAATAAGCAAAAGCGATGTTATTAAGTATAAAAAGTAGGATTTAAGTGGTTTTAAGTAATAACAGACAGAACAAATTAAGTTACCAAGCAAAATAAAACAAAACACGCAAGTCTAAGCCTAAAACATTTAAGAAACTGAATACAGGTAAATCTCACCCTCAGAGATGGTCCAATAAGCTTCTTTCACAGACTAGACTCCTTTCTAGTCTGGGCCCAATCCTTTCCCCGGTACAGTCCTTGTTCCAGCTTAGGTGATAACTAGGGGATTTCTCATGACTGCAGCCCCTTTGTTCTGTTCCACTCCCTTTTATAGCTTTGGCACAAGGCAGGAACCCTCTGTCTCTCTGGGTTCCCACCTCTCCTTCTAAATGGAAAAGCACCAGGTTAAAAATGGATTCCAGTCTTAGGTGATATGGTCAGAGGTCACTGTAAGACCTCATTCTTCATTACCCACAGATTGGCCCCCACATCCACAAGAAGGCTTGCAGGTAAATAAACCATCTACAGCCAATTGTCCTAGTCAATGGGTGCCATCAAGATTCTAAACCACCATTAATGGCCCACACTTTGCATAATTACAATAGGACCTCTGAGTTAACTTCATATTTCTAGTTTTAGATACAAGATAGGATGACCACACTCAGTAGATTATAAGATTTGTAATGATACCTTACAAGAGACCTTTTACATAAAGCATATTCCAGTTACATTATATTTACACTTCTAACCATATTTCCATAAACATATGGAGTGCAACGTCACAACACACATTTATGCTTGCTGAGGATCTGACCCATTCTGTCAATTGCAGGTTTAACTTCTCTGCTAGTGCTAGAAAACCCCACTACCCTAGACTTCAAGGGGAAGGATTCTCTCTCTCTCTCTTTCTCTCTTTTCTTTTTGGCTTCTTCTAATGTGAAGTGTTTGGTGTTTTTATTACAAGTCATAAAATCTTTTCCCAGCCCCAAATATGTCTGAATTTGCAGGAAGAATAATACCCCAGTGTCCTCTCTTCCCCCTTTGGTTCTAGCAACCTCTGAGTATCAAACAGTCTTTGCTTTGGAGAGCAAAAAGATAATGAATGACTTAAAATAGCTCTGCTGAAGAAAATGTGGGTTTGATTTGAATCGCAGAGGGAATAACTTCTTTCTGGCTGTTTCCTAGAGAAGGCCAGCAGTATCTGCTGCGGCTCCTACAGAGTCCTTCTATGTTCAGACAATCTAGGCCCTTGCAAGAAGTACTGTAAAACCCAAATGAGATCTAATAAGCGAATGATTGTGATCCATGACATTCCTGGAGCACTTTATAGACTATCTATATACATCTCATATATCGTGTTGATAGGCAGGCAATACATTGATAAACTGCAGAACCAGGTGACATAATGCAGCATAGCATGTTAGGAAGGCTGGTGCACTGATCAGAGTGTTAGCTTGAGACTTGGGCAACCTGGGTTCAAGTCCTTGTTCTAGCACTGGTTTCCTGCGTGACCCTGTGTAAGTCACTTTTAGTCTCTCTGTGACACGTCTATAAGACGAGGCTGATAAAACTTCCCTATCTCAGAGAGGTAAATAACTAAAAATGGTGAGGTGTGCAGACACCATGGTAAGGAGGGCCATATAAGAAGATGGCTGTATGAGCATGAGTGGCAGGCAGCTGTAGCATTCACAGAGATAATTAGCTAAAACATTTTCAATGAAATTTGTGATGTCAAATGGGCCATTTATTTCAGAAAATCATATTTCAGTCTTCGTTTTTCCTTGTTCTGACCAGGTGTATTAGAGGGATCATCCTGATTGGTGCCAGTGAAACCTTTATCCCCCCCCCCCCTTTGTCATTCTCTATTCATGCGTTTTGCAGGGGGAAAAAAACCTGTTTTATCAGAGTTTTAAGAATGTTATTGGAACTCTTTTTGTATCCCTCCAACAGTAAAACTGGGTATCTTAGTTCCTCTGAATCCAACCATACAGGCTTCAGAGGAAGCCATAAATACCTCTAAAAGTGACGTAACCTCACTTTCATATACATATAAATGTCACAATTTTAAATTCCATCATCTTAAGTGGGTGCTGGGTCCTATGAGGAAACTAGGAACCTCCAGCCTCTCAATGGTATAAAGCACCTGGCCCTAATTGTCAGGTGTGGCTGAGCTGTACTTGGAACAGGACTGATGGTGTGGTGGTTTAAAGGTATCTTTATGCTGCCTTTGTGTTTTTCTGATCATTGGAAAAGCAGGGGCTGGTTTGGTCCGTAGTGCAACTTAGAGTAACCACAGGGCTGCTCTAAATTGTGCCAGGTTACTCATGGCCCGAACAAGCTGTTGCAGCTGCTGGGGATCATTGTAGAACTATGGCACTCTGGCAACACTCTTCCCTTGCTCATGTCTCCTAAACTCCTAATCTCCAGGTAGCCAGTTAAACTAGCAATGTAGAGCAGCCTTATCAGGGGACAGATTCTCGGCCCCTGTTTTTAACTCTGTGGAGTCACATGGCAATGTAATGAACTTTAAACTCATGCCCTTTTTAGTTATAAGAAGGTCACTGGCCCAGGACTGTATTTTACCCATCCTGGGCCTTGGGCAAGTTTAATTTACAGGGGGGGAAGGGACAAATTTACTCTTTGAAGAGGAAGGAGAAAATATCTCTTTGGCTGGTTAAGGTTTTTTTTTAAATGGTGGCTATTTGATGTTGCCCAGGGATTTAGAGTGTTCGAATGAGAGATGTAGTGAGTGAGCGGGCAGAGGCCAGATGAAACAGTCAAAGGTGCATGATAACTTCATTTATCACATTGCTGTTCAGTCAGCACACAGCTACATAATTTATCACATGGATATCATCTTCATGTGTGCGATGCACACACAGCGGATGCCCTTAGGACCATGCTGTTTCCTACATTTATCATTTTTAGAGTACCGATAGGATTCGCTATATGTACAATGGAGAATTACTGCAGCTATTTAAACGATTAAATGAGGTAAATGCACATTTGTAAGGGTACGCAACAGACATAGGGCCACACATCCCTGAAAAGCTACAGCATCCAGGATAGCAACCGGTTGGAGCTAGACATGCTACACCACATACCATTATCATTATCCCCTTGAGATAGTCCAACACAATTCCTGACATTTTCAGTTCAACCCTGAAGAAGTAGTATCTCAGGGGAATATGAATAGACCATCTAGATAACCTAGCATGTCCAAATGACCCAGCATAAACCAAGACATGACACAACAGTACCTGATATAATCAGGGCAAAATTACCAGTATAACCCAGCGTGACCCATTAGAATGACCCCGTGACAACGATTATTGCCTATGATACAGAGTTAATCATTCTCACCAGAGGATGCCGAATGACGCAGCAGAGTGTTGCTCACTATAGCTTTATTGAACTGTCCCTCTGTGATTGGCTTCTGGAAGACACCCATTAAGTGATTCAGCCAATTAGAGAGCAGCTAATCCACCAAAGTGTAATTAAATAATCTCAATTTTATTGTAGCATTTTCTGTCAACCCATTTACATTTTTCCACTGCACTCATCACCCTGGTGTATGAGCACATCATTCTTGGTAGATTGGCTGCTCTTTGGTGGGCTGCAGTTTTATTAGAAAATAGCTTTTTCCTAGTTTCCTTGATTTTTTTTATCAGGATATAAATGTTCTATCATCCAGCAACTGGACTGGCTGACTACAGGTTGGGTGTTTCAGTTATAATTTAAGTTGACAGTTTTAAGAGGGCTGTCTGATAAGACAACAGTGGTAACAGTGTAGTGTGAGGTTATAGGGACCTTCTTTATAATGTTCTGCAGAACATAGGACAGACACTCAAAAATTGTCATGAGACAATTTGGCAACCCCCCCCATTAGAATCCCACAGATATTAACGTAAACCAGCTGATACTCAAATTTAGGGCCAAATCCTCTGGTTCACTCCAGTTGCTCTGGGCCACTTGGTGGCACAAAGCAGCCATAAAACTTGTATAACTTGCAACCTGAGGATTCCTCCAGTATGGGGGAATCCCTAAATGGCATAAGCCATCCTAGCAGCTCCCTGTGCCACCCCCCACTGCAGAGGAGATGGTCAAGGAAAAGGGAAAAACAATGATCCCCTGGCCACCAGAATGGTTCCTTGGTGCCCAGAGGCAGCTAGGTTACCCCCCAGCCAACTTCAGGATCAGAGGAACATAAAGGTAGCTTAAAGCCATTTCTGCTCCCCCTTTTTGGTCCTGGATTAAGTGCAACTCTGCTAGACCAGAGTCCATACGGTGAAGGGACTCAGCAAACTAACGGGATCTGTTGTGAACAAACCCATCTCAATCCCACAATTCCAACCCGTACACCTGATCTAGTTACTCCTCCTCCAGCCCCTCCCGACACTCCCTTCCCAAATTCTGCTATCTTCCCTTCCATGCCCAAATACTCTGCTCATCCGTCCTCTCACATATAACCTAAACCTCCCTTTATCCCCATGGTCTTGCCCATTTTCTGCCCTTATGCTTTCTTTAACCCAATCCTAATCCCCCATCATTCCTGCTTCTATGTGCTCTAATCTTAATTTCCCCATTATCCTCTCCCTGCCACACACCTGAACTCCCTCCCTCATTCTCATACACCCCCACACATATCTGAACCAACTCCTCTTTGATCTCGCCCTCTTCTCCTATATATACACAACCCAGTTCTTAAGACCTAGGTTAGTGTGACCTCAGCCAGTAACTCATGAAAAGTTGATGAGTGACCCAGGCACCACAAATCAATAGTCTGGGAAAAGGAGATATTACAATATTCTTAAATTAGGTCCTGAAAAGAACAGGAGGTCCCATCCTGTTAACAAGTGGAAGATCAAGGGTCGCTCCAGGGAGTGTTGGCAGATAGAAAAAGTCACAACATTGAAAGCAAAGTTCCCTGTTGATCACCTATCAAGTGTTTATCACTCTCCCAATGATTACCAACCAAGACATTCTCACTTTATAGTTCAGTTCATAAAACACAAGCAGTGCCCTTCACTGTTCCTTCCAAATGGCTGACCTGATACTCCATTGCCACCTATTTTTAGTATTTCTGATGAGTACATTACTTGGGAAAAGCTACTGCAGTGGAGGCCCAGTTCCTCACGCTGAGTCCAGAGGAAAAGCCGGGCTGGAACCCACGGCCCATTATCTGAGTGAGTGCAGCACCCTCCCTGATGGAACGATGTGGTGGCATCTCCATGAGGGGTTCGCCCTGGGGATTTCCTCTCATTGAGCCCCTTCCCTGGATTTATCACTGGAGAGGGGCCAACTGGCTCATGAGTCTAATTCCACCCTTTCCTCAAGGAAACAATGATGTCAGTGCCGTGGCATCAAGAGCCACGGCAGATCCAGCATGCTCAATGAGAATGAGCAAGGAGACCCAGAATAACCGATGTCGCGAACAGCTGAACAGGCGGCTATGTCCAGCTCAGAGTTTTGTTTCTTTTCACAGAAAAGCATTTCTGGGCCAGTAACTCCTGCACTGTTTAGTTTTCATAAACGGAATGAGTTTACACTGGTCAATCGTGCTGTATTGACAGCCCTAGAGACTGCAGTTCTCAATTTATCCCCAGAGCAGCAACAGCCCGGGCAGCAGCACTGCAGCGCTGCCTCTCCAATGACCCTCGGCCCTGACCTGGAGGGACAATGTCTAGAGGCGATATGGGAGCCTGGGCTCTATGGCTCATTCAGTCCTTGGCCTCTCTCTGCTGAGACGGCAAATGAGAGATCCAGTTGTGATGGTGGATTAACATCCCATGGGGCCCAATTTTCCAAGTGCTCAGCACTCACAAGTGGGGACAGATTTTCAAAAGCGCTCGGCTCCCTTTTAGGCTCCTCACTAAGAGACCTGTCCATTAGGAACTAAAATGAGATCAGTCAATTCATTTCACACAGGGCACCAAACAGCTGTCAAATGGGAACAACTTTAAACACAATCAATCTTGGGAAAGGGATCAGAGAGTAACTAGTGTCCTATGATTATTTTCTCAGATTTAAGGTAGGAAAAGACTCTGCCTCTCATTCTCCACTACCCCACAGGAAGAGGGGTAGTCAGTTGTTGTTGAAATACTCTTTTTATTGATGTAGAAAACAACAGTGTATATAAATATGTATATGGTGTCTATCAGAGTTGTACATATGTTGGTTGTATCCTGCTTTGACACCTGTGGCATGGTGCTTGTCATCTTAGATTGTAACCTCTTTGGGGTAGGGTCCATGTCTCCCTGTATGTTTGTACAACACCTAGTACAAAGGTGTGCCGACCGTGTCTGGGGCATGCTGCAATAGAGATAAAAGTAGCAATAATAATGATACTATAATCATAATAATGAGCCCTCTGGTCCTTAAGGAGCAGCACATGAAGGGGAACATCAAGCTTTGCTTCCCCTGTTTAATTGACACTGCATGATCAAAGTCCTAAGTAGCTGCCACTGAAGTTACATCCCAGTCTCCCAGCACAAAACTATACAGAATGATACCAGAACGAATCAGGGGAGAGCCCAGGCAAGAGGTGGCTATGTTTGTATGAAGTTTGCTTACATGGACATGTATGCAAAAGGAATGATTTGGGGGCAGTTCTATGGCCTGCGTTATACAGGAAGTCAGACTAAATGATCTAAGGGGTCCCTTCTGGCCTTGGAATCTATGGATCCTGCAAATGTCCCTGTCCCCCCTTTCCCTGTCTGCTCCACTCCGATCTCCTCTCTTTCCTCTCCCTTCACACTCTCCCTCCCCACTTGGACTATTTCTCCTTTACAAAAGGGAAGGGATGAGAAATAAAGAGTTTGCCACCTTATACTCCAGGTTCTGAGGCTGGGGATGTGTCTGGTAAATGTCCTCTAGGAAAAAGGTAGGACCTAAATATTTTAACTTCAACTCCTGTGATTTACTTTTCCTCCCCCCCCACTCTCTGGTCTTTCCTGTTCTTGTAACAGGCACCTAGGGGCAATGACAGCCCCACCCACTAGAGCACAATCTCCAAAATCCCCTTGCCCATGGCAGACTCCAGGAAGAGGGTAGATCCTGCTGCCTTGGGCATGTTTTATGTGTCTAAATGAAGTGCCTCTCCTCTCCCCCACAGTGAACTGGACCTGGGGCACAGCCCCCTTCCCATTGTTTCTCTCTGATCATGATGTCTTCCTGTCCCATTATGCCACCTGCCTCCTAAAGGGACCGTCACTCTGCCAAGGTTTCCCCCCTGCTGTTTCAGCCAATCCAGCTCTAGAAAAGTCTGATCTACTCAGTGGGTGGGGAGTTGGGGGAAACTCTCTCCATGTCTGGGCTTGCTTCTCCATACACACAGTGTTCTTGGAAGTTTTGGTTCTCTCGTAACTTTCTCCCCTTGCTGTCCTTGTCATGTGCACCTACTTATAATCACGCTGCACAAAGAAACACACCTGTCCTGTGATCTCACTCCAGCTCCTGAGATTAACTCCTGGAAAACCATGTCTGTCCTTCCACAATCACATATTCCTGTTGCTACAGGAACAAAGTGGCAGTTCATACAGTAGAACGGGGAGGGTGCAATGGTCAGGGCATGAGGCTATGACTTAGAAGCCCTGAGTTTAAGTCCCTGCTCCACCACTGACTTCCTGGGTGACCTTGGACATGTCATTCAGTCTCCCTGTGCCTCAGTTCTCCATCTGTAAAATGGGGCTAATAGCATTGCCCTACCTCACAGGGCTGTTGTGAGGAGAAATCCATTAAGAACTGTGAGGTGGTCAGATACTACAGAAATGGAGGCCATAGCAATACCCCTGGTAGATAGAACAAATGGCCCTCTTTCAGCTTCTCTAATCTTCAAATCCCACACGGATCTATTACATGATCCCAAGCCCTTGATCTCCCAGACACACACCCTCGCTGTCTTTGCCTTCCCTCAGTTTAATCACAGTCTTTACTCTGAACTCTCACTGATCTGGCCTGTGAAATTCCTCTTCATTTAAAGGGATAAATGCTTCCCTCTCCGGAAGACACTGGCAGAGCAAGAGGGGGACTTGGGGGACCGGGATGCTGTTAAACCCTGTCGTGTCTGGCAGACATGCAAGTGGCCGGCTCTTGTAGGTTGTTGGGGGAAGAGGTACATCTCTCCATCTCTGACAGTTTGGGGCCAACGTCGCAAGTGCCCTATGCCTGGCTCCCTTGGGCTAATTGTGCAGATACAGCAGGGCCACTGGACAGGTACTTCTGTGCCAAGCTGTGCTGTCTCCTCAGAAGCACTAAGGTCTTCTGCAGCTGGCTGGAATAGGCTGGGGTGCATCAAAGACAGGAGGTGACATGACTGGGACGGTCCTGTGGCCAGAGCCCCTTGGTCTCTCCTGAATTTCCCCCTTTCTCAGGCTGTGTTTCCAGAACAGTTTTTTTTTTGGGGGGGGGGTGTATTTCCCTCACTCAGCTGCTTCCTCTCCACATCCCTGTGGGCTGAGCCTCAGGTACAATCCTTGCCTCACACCCCCCACTTAGCTGTTTCTTCTGAGAGCCAAAGTCACTTCCCAAAGGCAAGGGAACCTTCCAGTCCCACCATTGCGTCTGCCTTTTAAGGGGGCCGTCACCTAATGAGGCGTTGCCAGGCTGTTTTAGCCACTTCCCATTACAATATATCCACTCTCTAAACCACTCCTCCCGTCCCTAGCTTCTTCCAGTTCTGCCGCCCCTTCTTCTTTCCCCCTTTTCTCTCTCTCTTTGCCCAGGGGGACCATTATTTATACATTCTTTTTGCCGAGATCCCCTGACCTCCAGCATCCCCATTCCAACACCTGTCTTTGTGCTGTTGTTGGTGACACCTTAAGGGACAGAGGCAGCTGCCCGTAGAAGACGACTGCCTCTCTTTTCCCTGTCACCTTCCCACGCAGCTCTGGCGATGTACAGAACCCGGCTGAACATTTATCACAGTTCACTCACTCTCCCGCTCAGAAATAAGCATGGAGAAAAAATGTCTCCCACCCTCTCTCTGCTATTGACCTTCAAAAAGCCATGACGGTACTAATGCCCAAATAGTTTCTCCTTGGACTAAGGGAAAAGGTAATGCTCGGGATCTAAATGAAGCGGCGGTAATTATTTCTGACTGACTTCTTAGAACCCACCCATGCTGGGTGCAGTTCTTGGGGGGGCGTGTGCACTAAGAAATGAGGGCAATCCTCAGCCCCCAAACCCTCCACCTTAATAGCAGGGCAGTCAACTCATTTGCATTTTGGAAGAGGACACCCCCCCAAATACACGCTGTCACCTACTCATTCTAATCAGCTGCATTTGGAAGGTGAACAGGACCTAGCTCTGACCCCCACCCTAAGAGGACCAAAGGGTTAGAAATGTTGGGTCAAGAGGACCAAAGTTGTGTGTGTGTGTGGGAGGAGGGTATGTATCAGAGATGGGGGGGGAGAGAGTGGGACAGAGAGAACAAACAGTTAAATTTAAATTAGATGTGGATTGGTGGTTGTGGTGGTGGGAGTAGAGAAAAGTTGATTCAGAAAAGAAAAAGTCTTAGGCACTGTCTTCAGTCGGAAATAGCCCCGTTTCAACGGCTGGGTCTCAGCAATTGATTTAGCTGCACTGGGCTCAGCAAGCTGCGGTTTACCCCTGGTTTAGCTGAACTGGTGCTGCCCAGGGTGTGTCCTTGTCTACATTCACAGTTAAACTGTGATCAATCCCAGTGCAGCTAAACTGCTAGCGCAAACAAGGCCTTAGGCTAGGTCTACACTATGGGGGGGGGGGGGGGGGGTGTCGACCTAAGATACGCAACTCCAGCTACGTGAATAGCATAGCTGAAGTTGCATATTTTAGGTCGACTTACCTGGCTGTGAGGACGGCGGCGAGTCGACCGCTGCCGCGCCGCCGTCGACTCCGCTTCTGCCTCTTGCCGCGGTGGATTTCCAGAGTCGACGGCAGAGCCATCAGGGAGCGATTTTATCGCGTCTTCACTAGACGCGATAAGTCGATCCCCAATAGATCGATTGCTACCCGCCGATCTGGCGGGTAGTGAAGATGTGCCCTTAGAAAGAGAGAGGGTCTCAGAGAAAGAGCAAGTTTAGGAAGAATGAAAATGTGGAGACAAATTGGTAGGAAGGAAACACAGACACTGAAAAAAGGCACATGGGTATGGAGAAGAGAAAGTGAGGAATGGGACGAGAAAAAGGAAAGGAAAAAACCATCCAGGGGAGGTAGCCAGCTAGTGTTATTTTGTTATTTGACAGAGTGTTTGCTTTATACAACATTTTGAATCTTTGATTTATTGGTGGTTTGGCGGCTTCTAGCAAAAACAAACAAATCCCTAGCTTTGGACAGGAAAGAGGTGACACTGTGGGCCCAAATCTGACCCCTTTTGGATACCGCAGTCCACAGATCATCCTCATTTTGTGTTTTGAAAAGCTGGCAGGTATCAGCATACGGCCTCAGGGTTGTGAGGTTCAGGATAAAGCCCATAATGCTTCTGAGGGGTATTTGCTTACAGATCTGGTGGGGGGCTGGGGTATGAACTTCAGTCAGCATATTCTACTGATTCTGACTCCTGCCTCTCCTAAGCCGGGCCCTGTTGTGAAAACCTGACGTGTGAGGGCTCTGTGTGCGTGGGGTGGAAAATGAGAGGAGACGGTGCTCTTAAGAGAAAGAGTGTAACAGGAGATGGGGAGAGATGGCAGTGAAGAAGGGAGAATGAAACACAGAAGGCTCCGAAGGAAGGAAGGAAGGAGACAGACAGAATGGTGGAGCGTTCGTGGTCAGAGACTCACAGCCAGACTGTCCCATCTGCCATTTTGCATATTCTCAAAATCAAGCTGCTGATCTAGTAAAGGAATCTGCGCCTGAGAGAAGCCAGTTTGTTCTAGTCTCCTTCTGAATTCTCTAGACAGGGTGATGGGCATAAAAATAGAAGTAGCTCCCAGAAAGTGGTAGTGGAAGTCCAATTTACTGCTGGTATAAGGGGCTGTGCAACTCCATTGACTTTACTGGTGTTGCAGCCACTTACACCCACATCCAATTTAGCTCTGGGTCCCTAAGGTGTGCTGGAAAGGGAAGGGCACAGAAAGACAGTGGCGGAGATCCCTGTTTCACTCACTAAACACAAGTACTGCATTGTATGAGCCTGATTCTCCTGCCACTTGCATCTGGTGTAAAAAGCAATACAACTCCACTAAGTTCAGTGGAGTTACTCCAGAGTTACTTCAGGGTAAGTGAGAGGAGAATCAGGCCCTTTGCTGTTGGGTATGAAAACAGTACGGCGTTGTACGGCATCGAATGCCAGTTCAGTAATCATTCCCACTGAGGCAAGAGAAAGGAGACAACCTCATTTCTAGTTCAGTCATGATGGCATCAAAGAGGCCCAAAGCCTACTGCTTTCTCTTGCAGCCAGGAGTCTGATAGGAATAATTCTTTGCACATATCTAGCATCTTCGTTGCTGACTACTCATTTTATTCAATAGGGTACAAAGGAAAAGACTCGCCTTAATTCCATATACTCTCAATTGCCCTCGATCCCTGGATCCTACCCAGGGAAATATGATAAAAATGACCTAGTCTCACTATCAGTTTGTGAAATTAGGGCAATCATTGACAGTAGCAGAAACACAGGCTACTTCAAAGCCTATGGGTGCAATTGAGCAGGGCTAGCATTTAGAAACATAGGAATTTCCAGACTGAAATAGACCTGTGGCCCACCTAGTCTAGTATCCTGTCTCTGACAGCGAGTAGCACCAATGCTTCAGAGGAAGGTGTAAGAACACCACGGCAGGAAAATGTGGCATAATCTCTCCCCATAAAGACCTCATTCTAGTTTCCAACAGTGAGAGATTGGCTTAAGACTTGAAGCAAGAGGTTTTAGACCCCGTGGAAAATAGTTATCATAATTAATTATGACAACTCTGGATATTCCCGTTATCCGCATTAATGTCCATTCACTCATTGAATCTTACAAGGTTCTTGGCCTCAACAACTTCCTGTGGCAGTGAGTTCCACAGTCTAATTACACACTGAGTTAAAAAGTATTTCCTGTTATCTGTTTTCATTTTGCTACCTTTCAATTTCATCGCATGGTCCCTCGTTGTGTCACAACAGGGAGAACAGACGCTCCCGACCTACCTTATCTAGACAAATCATTATTTCATGTACTTTAATCATATCCCCTCTCATCCATCTCCTTTCTAAGGTGAACAATCCCAATCTTTTCAAACTCTCTTCATATGGGAGTTTTTTTCATGCCCCTAATAATATTTGTCACCCTTCTCTAAATCCCGTCTAGTTCTGCAATAACCTTAGTGAGATGAGGTGACCAACACTGCACAGTATTCCAGAGAAGGCCGCCCCATTGATTTATATAAAAGCATTATCATTTCCATATTATTCTCCATCCTGTACTTTATGCATCCTAACATCTTGTTTGCTTTTTTTGCCTGCAACTGCGCACTAAGCAGAGGTTTTCACTGAGCTATCTACCATGACTACCCAGTCCCTTTCCTGAGCGGATGCTGTTAATTTAGAAAACTGTAAAGGTGTACGAGTGGTCCTGTTTCTTTCCCCCCAAAATGTGCATGACTTTGCATTTATCCTCACTGAATTTCATCTGTCATCACGTTGTCCTTTCATCTAGCTATTCATTTGGGGCTCAAGCAGCAGCCTGCAGGCATTGCCCCCGCCCCCAAATCTTTTAAATGTCAGTGCTAATCTCAGCTTTCATTTCCTTTCTTGCAAAGAAAACCTCCCCAATATAAACAGATTGCTGGGAATGAATGTTTGCCATGGCACTTCTCCCTGACAGTCACAGATTAGTCACAGCACAACAGTTGCCCAGGGCTGTGGCCACAGCACCCTTTATTTTTTTGGTAGGACCGTGGACTAACTCATGTCTGAAGGCTGCCGTGAGCTCCTTCTGGCCCACTGGCTGGCTGCCTGCAGCTGAGCCCGATCCTCTGCCGAGCTGCCAATGAGGCCTCCAGTCACAAAGGGCTGGAGGCAGCAAAGTGGAGGAACTGGCTCAACTGCAGGCAACTATCAGAAGAGAGCAGAAGAAGGGGGGACTCATGTCTCAGACAGCCCCAGTGGCGGCAGCATTCCCCCTGAGGGAAGAAGAGGAGGCAATGGGGGAAGGAGGGCAGGAAAGTGTGGACTCTGGCTTCCCCTTCACAACAGCAACAGCTGTCAAATTCCTTAGTGGAGGAAGGGAGGATAGCAAGAGCTGATGAGGGTGAAAGGAAGAGGGAGGAGAGAGGGAAAAAAGAGACAGTTTATAAAGCTGGGGGGAGCTGGGACAATTCAGAAGTGGAAAAGGAGGAACAGATTTCAAAAGGGTTGGGATCCTTCAGTGAGGAGAGATAGAGAAGAGCCAGAGATGGGGGATAATGGAATAGAGGAGAGGAGAGAGGACAGAAAGAGGAGAATGCAGGAGCAAAGGGGATGAAGAACAGAGCAAGGAAAGCAAGAGGACAAGATCATGTAACAAGAGAGGGGGCAAGGGGGATGGACAACAGAGAACCGGGAGTGAAGATGAGAGAAGCAATGAAGGGAAAGGACAGCTGCTTTTGAAAGAAAGAACGGAAGGGAGATGAAGATGAAAAAGAAAATAAAAAGGGAAAACAATGGAGAGAAACGAGAACAAAATAAAATGGAGATGGCTAGAATGAATCAAAGATGGAGGGAGAGGAAAAAGCTGGGAACAGAGATGTAGAGGTAAGGTCACATACGCAAGGAAAAATCCCTAACTTTGAGGTGAATTTTCTGTAATGTCAGTTCTATGATCCCCCGACACACCCTAAATCGCTGAATGCTTGGGGGAAGGAAAGGGGTGGGCAGCAGTTGAATTCTCTAGTGAAACACACTTTCTTCTGTGACCCCTTTGGAATGGGCAGGACCTCATGTGTGATGTGCGGGAGCACAGTTCCTGTCAACTAGCGCAATCTGGAGGGCAGAAACGGCACAGAATGGAGGAGTGATGGCTTCCCCCAGGGATGAAAAGGACATGTTCAGTTGGGAATCTGTTCTTAAAACAGGGGCAGTGATGGGAGATTCTGAAGGGTTCCCTGCTCCCAGGCTTACCATTGCTTTTGGGTTCTGTTTTAGAATAGGATGGTGCTGATGTAAAACCTCACCAACACCCCTGCCTACTGTCCCCCCTCCCCACTAAAGAACTCTGGATTAGACTATACCAAACTGGAATGGGTAAAGGGGTGCACGGAGAAATGCATGGGTTAAAATGGAAACATCGAACAGAAATAGCTCTCTGTCTCCCTGGAAAAGAGAACATTTATCGGATCCCCCATGTAATTTCTTTATGCGTTACTGCTGCCATACTACATCTTTGTGTCCCTCCCACTACATTTCCCACCCACTCCCTTCAACAAGGCAATTCCTGGTGCATTTCAGGACAATATTAACTCATTGCTCCCTCTCTCTCTGTAGGAGGATTCATATTTGCTCTTTTAGAGCTATTTAGAAGTCAGTTCCCAGCCGTTCACCATTGTAGATGTGCACTAAACCTGTCACAGCTCACAAATGAAATGAGTTTGCTGGTCTCAGCCTGTTGGATATTCACCCACATCATAAAAGCTCTGCACAACTTGCCATGATTTACAGACAGCTATGAATTAAGTTTAGAGGAGGACCAAAACCACCAAAGCTTCAGGGCTCCATAGGCAAACTTCCTATCTGCTGTCCCTCACACTAATGAAATGTGATCTTTCCCTCACTTTTGAGTCCTTGCTCTTTTTCACAATGAAGAAGCAGACAGCCAGCCCAGACCCTCCCTCCCCTTAGCAGGTGGAAAGCCAGCAGCAATCAGCTATGCACTGGGCCATCGCCTGCTGCTCTGACTCAGGCTCAGCACTGCATCTAGGCCTCCTGTGATCTGGACCTGGAAGGTACAAGGACCCTGAGTTAATGTGTTGCTGTTTACAACATGTGCTCAGAGGAGGTCCAGGAGTAGAACAGCAAGGGGTACTACTAGTCAGGACTGGGGGGCACTGGCAAAGCTGTGTGAGCCAAGGACTAGAGGAACAGGCAGTTCTGCAGGGCTGAACGGAGGTTCATTGGCAGAGCTGTGGGGGGCGGTACTGGGACCAGGACCAGAACAGGAGATTGAGGGGCCGATCATGATCAAGGTACAATGACAAAGCTGCGAGGTGGCACAGGACTGAAACAACAGGGGGTCTACGCAGGTCAAGGATGAGGTATGTTGCCAGAACTGTGTGGAGAAAGCTTATCCAATGTCTGCCTACACCCTGCTTTATTTTGCTGTCAACCCTTCCTTTTCACGAACGCTGAAATTGCACTAAACTCCTATGCACTGTTCAGATATAACAAGCTGGAAAGAGAAACAGATCAGCTCATTAATTTTCCTCAGGAAGGGTCTCTAGGCAGGAATTATTTTCTGCACCAACATCCATTCAATTACTTGTCTTCACACCAGTGAGATCTACAGGGATGTCTAACCCTGCGCACATCACTCATGCCTTCTCTCACCGGACTATTTTCTCCCTCCTCTCCAGTATAAAAAGCCTCTTAGAGCTGTCCCTTTTCTAATAATAATGACATGACAGAGCCAATAACAATACAGAAATACAAAATACAGTTCATTTCTATTTAAGAACATAAGAGCTGTCAGACTGGGTCAGACCAGGGTCCATCTTACCCAGTATCTGTACTAGAGCTTCAGGGGGACTGCACAGAACAGGGCAATTATGATCCATCCATCTTCCACTTCTGGCTTCTGATAATCAGAGGCTTAGGGTCGGTCCAAGCATGAGATTACATTGCTGACCATCTTGGCGAATGGCCATTGATAAACCTATTTTCCATGTATTTATCTTGTTCTTTTGTGAATCCAGTTATACTTTTAGCTATCACAACATCCCATGGTGATGAGTTCCACAGGTGAGTTGTGCGTTGTGTGAAAAAGTACTTCCTCTGGTTTGTATTAAACCTGCTACCTCTTAATTTCATCAGGTGACCTCTGTTTTTTGTATTGTGTGAAAGGGTAAATAACACTTCTCAGTTCACTTTTTCCACATCATTCAGGACTTTGTAGGCCTCTATCATATCCCCCCATCCCCCAGTTCTCTCTTTTCTAAGCTGAACAACCCTAATTTTTTTAAGTCTCTCCTGATAATGGAAGCCATTCCACAGCCCTTATCTGAACCTTTTCCAGTTCCACTATATCATTTTTGAGATGGGGTGACCAGACCTGCACACAGTATTCAAGGTGGGGGTACAGTCTGGATTTATACAGTGGCATTGTGATATTTCTGTCTTATTTTCTAGCTCTTTCCTAATAGTCCTTAACATACTGTTAGCCTTCATAAGGCCCCAATGAACGACTGTCTTTCAGTTTTTAAGATTCTATAAGAGGAGATTCAACTTAGTCCCTAGTAATGGAAATCTACAGTTAGACCAGAAGTATCATTCATAATAATAAATATACAAAAGGTTCCATGTAAAGAGGGAAATGGTTTGGAGGATCAGCAACTTTCTTAAAGGCAGAAAAGGCGTAGAGTAGCAGATCCATGGGTGCAGTGAGTTTACAGATCTGAGCTGTTTGGTGGGTGGGTGAGCAATTAAAAAAGAGTGCCAGTTTTTATATTAAAAGAGCCAGTCTCTGCCCTTTTAAGAAAAATGGCACAAAGATTCTTGAGTGACATGAGAAATTGCTTAGACAGTGCAGCTCGATGAGAGAGAGGTACCTGGAGGCAGATCAGAAAACATAGCTAGTTTGGTTCTTAAAATGAGCAGAGACTACATTTCTCCTCTTACCCTAGTGTAGGACTGGAGCTCATTGGTGGGCTGGAGGAAGAGGGAAAAGGACCCTCTGCCATGAAAGAGCATTGAGATTGGAATCCTTATTCACTTCAGCACAGAAGGTCCTCCAGTATAAGGTTGGAAGTCCACTGTGGGGAGCCAAGCTGCCGTCTGAAAGAAGTGGAACCCTCACAAAGAAGGAACAGGGGGCCCAGATTTCCAAAAGGGACTAGTGACTTTGAGTGCTTGAATGTATTGGTGCCTAACTTGAGACACCTTAAAGGGACCTGATTTTCAGAAAGTGCCCCTGAAAAACATGCTCCCCCTTCCCCCAAATAACTAATCACTTTTGGAAATCTTGGCTGAGATACTAAATTTCCCTCTTATTGCAGGATAGGGACTGAGGAGGTGGATCACCGCAGGGAACAGAATGGGTGGAGAGAGCCAAAAGCAGAATGAACATGGTGGCTGACAGGATGGTAACTGGGGCCAGATAAGTACCTGAGAGATAGATGGGGCCAGGGAAGGAGAGAGCTCTAGGTGATAACTGAGACTGATTGGTGAAGCAGAAGGAACCCTGAATAGAGGCATCTATCAGGGTGCCCAGCCACACCTGGCCTATATAAAGGTAAATAACTACAAGAATATTTCTAAAAGAAAAACCCAATTTCAAATGATTACTACATTACTCATCCACCACTCTCCAGCACCAGCCCAGATTTCACTGAGACCTTGGAGGACCAAGGCAATCCCCCATGCTAGTGGCCTGGACAGTGTCTTCCTATCAATAGACCGAGAACAAACATTGATTACTTCCTCAGTTCTTTGCCAGCAGTATAGCTTCTCACACACCAATGGCCCCTCCTCACCTCACAGGCCTGACCCAAAGCCCACTGAAGTTCATGGAAAAACTCCAACCTATCGCCACCCTGTAGATGTGGGGGATTTCAGGTGGAGGGCCCTCTTTGCCATTTCCACTCATTGTGCACTTCACAGAATCATGAGGTTAGAAGGGACTGCAAGGGGGTCATCTAGCCGAGCCCCCAGGTGAGATCTCAGCCTTCTGTCCTTCCAGGTGCCAGGCCACTGGTGAACTCTGTGGGGAAGGGAGGAACAGGTCCTGGCCCCCAAGCAGCCAGCTTTCAAATAGGGTGCGTGAGAGAAGTGTTTCTGATTCTCTCGCCAGAAAGGACTGGGGGGAGGGAGGGAGGGAAGCCAACCGCACTAATAAAAACCCCAGAGAGATGAGAAGCAAACACAAAGTTGCTTTTCATTTGCAACCATTAGACAGCAGCTTGACAAAGAGATTTGAAATATGGTCAGCTAGGGAAGGGGAATGAAAAGAAATCCAACCCCACAGAAATCCCTGCTGGGAAGGCCCGTGCCAGGGAAGCATGAGGCAATGCTGACTTGTCCCAGCAACAAAGGCCAACCCCGCTTAGTGTGAATGCCCTAAAATCCCCTCCTTGCACACACCCTTGGCCAGCAAGCTGTGCTGCCACGCGAAAACTCCTTCACCAGCCCCCCGTCAAAGTTTTAGTGCAAACTCTACCTGGCCTTGCCGCTCGGGAGAGGCCGATTTTAGCAGCTGGGCTAGTTAATTAGCAGCAGAGCAGTAGCTGTGCCCTCCACCCTCCTCCCTCTTTGCCTCCGCATTCCCCCGTAGTGGGATGGGAAGCCTCATCTCCCGCGGAAGGTTCACACGGCTTGGCGGCAGAGCAATTAAACAAAGGGGGGTGGGGAGGGGGGAGCTGGGTATTGCCAGGGGGCGGGGCGCTGAGCCCTTCCAGCGCAGGCTGAGGGGGAGAGGGTCCTGCAGGGGCAAGTCAGCTGTCTGTCTGTCTGCATCTCAGGGCTGCTATTCCCAACCCTTGGAGCTCATTCCCGGAGCGAGGGAGAGAGCCCCGGAGCGCGTTAGCGAGGGAGTGCAAGGAGCTGATGGCTCCTTGGGGGAGGGGGACCGGATAGCAAGTGTGAAAATCGGGACGCTTTTCCGGGTGGGGGGTAGTTGCTTATACAAGACAAAGCCCCTAATAGCCGCAGCTCTGGTCACCCTAGAGGGGGGCAATTCTGACCTTTTAATGTAAATATTCCAGCGCTTGGAATCTAGGGGTGGTCCCAGCTGAGGCCATGTCAGTCCCTGTGCCTTTAGCGGCCGGTCCAATGTGGGGGAGAAGGAATGCAACCTCTCCCCCCCCGCCCCATTGTAGCCATAGCTACGTGCCTGTGGGTAGACACACAATCGGAATGCACAATATTCCCTACATCAATGTCCTTTCCCCCCTCTTATCTCTCGCCTTCATCTCCCCGCTAGGTCTCCAAGCCTAGGGACACAGCTCACCGAGAGGCTGTTTGCCCCCAAAGCTCCCCTACTCATTTCGCTTTGCTTTTCTTTTTCCATGAAGGGCTCTTATCAATGTTTAATGAAGTCGCTGTCTCGTTCCCCGAGTAGGCTGAAAGCTGCCCGAGAGGCTCTTCATGCTGGGGTGGTGGGTTTGGTTTTTGCGTGTGGAAGGTGTGTGTTTAAAACCTCCCCGCTTAATTTACTGATATTGATTTTCTGGCTTGGAGCTAGCATCGAGTATTCAGCAGAGAGCTCCTCTGCAGAATATGTGAAAAGGCAGCGGTTTGGAGAGAGAAAGGGCACCAAATGCAGTATGCGTCAAACAGACCATCGCTCAATGAAGTCACTTAGCTATTCAAAACATGTTCAGCCATCACTCAACCGTTTGCACCAAGAACTGGGGAGGAGGGGGTGGGGTGGGGTGGGGGGGACAATTCGCGCTTCTTCCCGGACCACAACCATTTCCAAACAGCCTGCTTTGGTGAGAGACGTTAGGACTGAACACAGTTTATTCCCTCCCCGCCTCCACCCCACCCCCAAACCTCCAGGGCTGGTTTTAGAAAACCAATTCTGCGGTATCCACTTCCCGTTCCTCCTCATCAGAGCGATCAAGGCTAATTCGGTTAAGGTGGACCCATGGAGACATGGACATACATGCACATTATCTGTGGATGTCCCCACCCCACCCCCAATCGACCCTCCTGCTTAGAGTCTCGTCTTGAACACCGATTTTACGAGCCGCGGAAATGCTCTGTGTGTGTCTCCATAAACCAGACATTTGCATCCGTGCCCCTCTCCTTCCAGGACGTGATTTGAAGACCCCCCCCCGCACCCCATGCACACATACACCAATAGCAATACTAAACAACACAGATTTAAAAGCAAATTGCCGGCCTCCTCTCCCCCCAGCGTCTGAGTCCAGGGGCTGGCTGCATTGCTGGCTCTCCAGTGGCCATCAGACATGTCACTGTAGGTGGGAGCTGAGTTGCTGCTCAGTTTCACCACATTATACTTAGGCTGGTTTTCTGTTCAAAGACTTATTTATTTTTAGACTTTGCAGTAACCCTCTAACGAGAACAAACACTCAGAAGGGGGGGAAAACCCGCAAAAACAAAACCCACCCCAGCAGCGTGTGGCTGCTCAGAGACATTACGAAATGCTCTTGAACTCTGCTTGAGCTGACTGGAATCATTCGGATTTTCCAAATAAGGCTGCTTAGACAGAACAAGATTGGGGGTTAGGTGTGTTCCCCCCCATAAAGGGAACTTGATATTTACATATGAAGTGTTTTGCCGTTTTTCTCAGTTCCCAGACTTACGATCATCAAAGCAATTTGCAAAGGAGAGCAATTATTTTACACTGTTATTATAGCCAACCGTGCACCAGTTATGTAGCATTTCGCTTGCTTTCCCAGGCAATAATGATCCGGAAAGAGGAGGATCACACAATTGCTTTTAACAGGGTCTCTGGATGTTTACACAATGCATAGATTACTCCAATTAGGAGGGGGGCGGGTTTGGAAGGGGGGGAAGAGGAAAGGATAAAGGAACAGAGTAGAGAGCATATTTTACCCCTTTTATTGCTTTTTCTTTCCTCAGCAACTAACCCAACCACCCTTGTTCCATGGTGGAAGTGAGAAAATGGTGGAATGTGGAGAGATTTATTTGGGGAGGGGTGAGGAGATCCGGAATCAAATACCTTCCAGGCAGCAGGTTCTCCATAATCCAGAATGGGTCATGACTTCCTCGTTCTTTTTGCTGGTTTCGTTCTCACTGACACTTTTAGTCTTGCAAACCCCTCTGGAGTAAAGCCAGTAGTCGGTCCCCACAGCTATGGTCATCAGGCTGAAGGCAGCGAAAGCACCAACGGTGGTTAAAAGCATCTGAACACCTCTGTCAAAGAGCCCCATAATTCTTCATTATACAAATACCCAACCGCCTTCTGATTCTTGGGGTGTATGTGTTAATAAAATAATAATTCCACTACTAATATAATGGGTATATATATAGAGAGAGAGATATCAAAAAGGGAGATAAGAAAGCCCACGGAAAACAGTGTAAATTATAAAGACCGCACGGGAAGAGGCTTGCCTTTTAAATCAGAAACGTTCCGGTTGTAATATAAAAAAGAAAGAAAAAGAAAAGCAAAAGAAAAGAACAAAAAAGACTAAAGCGAGAACCCCCCCCAAAATGAGATGCCTTAATCCCTTTTTCTAAAATTCTGGTCTCCAGTTTCCATATGTAATGGCTAATTTGGAGATGGCTTCCACAGTGAACAGGGGAGCAGCAGCAGCGGCATCCTCAGCACAATCTCTCATTATCTGGACCTAGACAGTTAGAGATTGTAAGAGCAGAGATGCAACCTTCAGGCGTCTTGCTTAGCTCTGCAGCCTGCGCCATGAAAATCCTTTTTCTTCTCAGTGATCTTCCTGGGATTTTTGTGGTTGGCTTTTTGGGGGGTTCAAATTCTTCCTTCCTTTTCGTCCTTTCTTTTTTCCTACCACCAAACCAGACTTCCCAGTATACTGTGAGCCCTTGATTTCAGCGGTACAGGTGCCGAGGTCTTGCCTTCCATGGCTTTCCCCACAGCAGCAGCAGTTGTTGTTGTTGGTAAAGTGGGCAAGGGCGGGGGGGTTTCTCCCAGAGAATCGAGACGGATTTCCCTCCTCCTCTTGGCAAAGCTTCTGAAAATAAGGGAACCGGTGCCTTGCTGCGGGATTTGCCGCCTCTGTCTCTCTTTCCTTGTTAGTTCCTTTCCCACCTACTGCATTAACGTGGTGGTGCTGATCTGGACAGCTCCCCTGCACCGATTTCTCCGCGGTGCTGAAGAACAGCTCCTGTGCCTCTTGCCCGGGATGCTGATGGGAAACTGGGGGGCAAGCGCTTCCTCTTCCTATATCCTCTTTCCCCCAGCGTCTACAAATGCGAGTGACCCTCGCTCTGCTCGGAGGAGCAGGGAGGAATGGGGAGGGGGTTGATTAGCCTTCCCACTTGTCCTTTCCTGTTTTTACCCCTCTTCTTCCAAACCCTGAAATGATAACTCCCCTAGGCTTCAGGAGCTGAGAGAAAGGCGTAGCTGGATCTCGCTCGCTCGCTCTCAGCCCAGCCTCCTTCGCATTCCAGCTATACGTGCCCAGAGCTCCAAATACAACCCTCACATCACAATTAGACCAGCACAAAACTTCAATCAGCCGTTTCTCTTCCCGGGAGACGGGGGAAATGTAACGTGGAAGGGTAATTAAAAATTAAATAATTTTTTTTTTAAAAAGCACTTGATCTCCATTATTCTCGGGCTGGCTACAAGTTACATAGTGGGGTTTCCCCCCTCTCTCCTCTCATTTCTTTGTCTCTTCCTATCCAATAGTGTATGAATCTCTGGGTGTCTTTCTCTCTCTTTGTAGCTTTCCTTGAAATCCCAAATGCTGCTCCAACAAGCAGACATTTTGAAAAGATTAGTAATGAAAAGGGTTTTTTTTTTAAAAAAAAGAGTTGCTGCAAATTGAATTCTCTCCGCTCAAAAAATAATGCTCCTTTCATGTCTACATTTGAAACCGAAAAGAGCGTTGATTGAATCCATTCGAATCAAAGTCGGAATAGTTAATTGTATTTAAAGTTTCCTGTGTCAGACATAACTCGTTAGTACCGACTCCGAAATCATGTATATAACATTGTACATTGCTGACATCAAATCATGTCATAATCCTCTCCCCCTTTCCGAGCAGTATCATTACACTCGGTTAATTACATTATTCACCTCGCTCGTCATTCTACATGTGTAGCTGTTCTTTAATCTAACACCAGTAAAGAGAAAAATGACTTCATCTAATTCCTGATGCTACAGATTTAATTTATCTCTGATCAGCTTCATAGTTCAGAGAACAAGAGACCAGAAGGGCTGCTTTGGGTTCACTGTTTTTCTGCCCGGGGGGAGGGTGCAGGGAAGTTGAATCAGTTGGAGCGTTTGAGACACGTTGCAATTTCATAACTCCCCCCCTCTCCCTCTCGCTGAGCTCATGCTTAGAAGACAAACTCTCAGAGGTCTGCTGAACGCTAAAGAGTTTGTAAAAAAAAAAAAAAGTGAATTACAAACCACTTTGCACCAGGTATAAATTCATCTCTAAAGGTTGCCTTCTGCTATCGAATTGACTGACCTACCATAAAACACCCGCTTCTCAGCTTTGCAAGTCAATTACCAAACTACCTGGTTTTTAGCCTAATTTTCTAGACTAACCATTTCTGCCCACACGGGCAATGACAGGTTTGCTGTAGTGTGAAGATTAAACATTCTCTCTTCCTTTGTCTTCTGCTTTTTTCCTTTTTCTTCTTTCCCTCTTAACAGTGTGGCTTCATTGTCCACGACCTCTAATTGTCTTCTTGGTCCCAATAAGCACATTTAAACCCAGGAAAGTCTACAAACGACTTTCAGTGCATCAAACAGCCTGGCCAAGCAGGGAAACAAAGTTTATTGACGGGGCAACCACATGGCTACATTGGGGTATGGGTGGGACCAGGAGACTCCCACTTTCCCTACCAAAAAGCTAGTGTCTCGCAGCACAACAAAACGTGTGCAAGGCAAGCTCCTTCGGGCTGGGCAGGAGAACGCCCAAACCCCATCTTTTCCCAGACCTACTCCAAGAGTCTTTATGATCCCACCCCGCCACAATCCTATTTATTCCTGTAAATTGCTAACCCAGCCACAGCAGAGCAGCCCTCGCTGTCTCGCCCCCGAATTCCCACCTGGCCCTGCCCCTCAGAGCACAGAACTGTAACCCAAGACGGAGTAAAATGGCAAACACCCTCAGGAGGTTTTGTTTGTTTGTCAACAACTGAATGCTGAAGCCTGGCCATAGCAGCAGCTACTCTGTTCCGCAGCAGCCGCCGTTCCTCCTGGCGGGAACGAGGGGGAGGATCGGAGGACCGAGTGTGGTTTCTTGACTTCGTTTTGGACCCCTTCGCCTGTCCAGTGAGACCCCCCCCCCAGCCTGCCCGGATCGGTCCCGTGCCTGACACGCAGCATGGGCTGCAGCGGTTCCACGCACAGCTGGGCGCAGCGGGCATCTGTCTGGAACACACGTGCTTGATGTGGGATGTGTTAACCAGGGCGTGTTGGGTTTGCTTGTTGGAGGTTGGGAATGACACCGTAAAGAGAAGGAGGCGAGCCAGAGAGTATTCTCTGCTCAGTTCTTAGTCTCAGCGACTGAACTGGTGACCCTGCTCTCTCCCTACTGGGGGGAGGGGAATTGGGGGTTTCTTTCTGCACAAAAGGGGGTTCCCCTGAGCAAAGAGCGTGTTTTGCTGGCTACAGGTGGTACCACCCCCCCGGCTGCTTTTTCTGCGCTGTCTTCAGCAGGGGATGGATGGGGCTGTTCCCCTCCCCCTTGGTGTTCTCTTGTTCTATTACTAAATAGCAACAGAGGGTCCTGTGGCACCTTTAAGACTAACAGAAGTATTGGGAGCATGCTCCCAATACTTCTGTTAGTCTTAAAGGTGCCACAGGACCCTCTGTTGCTTTTTACAGATTCAGACTAACACGGCTACCCCTCTGATACTTATTACTAAATAGATACTGGAAAGGCCAATAGCCTCAGAGACCCCTTCCTCCAACCTCGAGTCCAGGGGAGTCACTAGAATTATACAGGAGAGGGATCCCTCCAGAGAGATTGCGTCTGCCAGAAAGGGATCTTTGGAGAGGGGCTATAACTGTGAGGAAAGTCCTGGGGGGCTTGAAGCTCCAAGACTAAGACTACTTAGGAGCTAGTGTTAGTGGGATTATCAAAGAGGTTTTTTTCCTTCCCCCAAGGTGGTTCCATTACTGTGACAGGGAGAGGTTCTAGGAGAGGGAGGATGGTGGTGGCTCTGACCCATTTCCTCTCTGTCAGTGCATTCATTTTTCATTCCTCTCTCCTCCAGGGATCTCAGCCCATCATGGACTGTTCAGTTACACCCAAAATCCACAATCGCTCTGTACAGGAGGGAGGAGAGAACAGAGCAGCTGGCTGTACAAAGGGCACTGAGGCAGGAGCTCTGGTGAAGAAAGATGACTAAAGTTAAAGGTGTAGTTTAACATATAATCCCTGGGGCACTCAGATACCACAGGACATGCTCAGAGGAGAAACTTAACACACTTAAACCTGCCTTCACCAAGCAAGGACACTCCATCAGAGTAGACTGTGTAATGGAACAGGCCATGCAGATACCCTGAGAGAACCTGCTTCAATACGGGGGAAAACCCCACTGATCACACCCCCTATGTGTCATTACCATCCCACACTGGAACCTATACAGGGCATCATCAAACAGTTACAACCCATGCTTGATGGGGACCACATCCTGAAAGAAATCTTTACTGAACTCTCTCTTCTGGCCTTCAAACAACCCCCCAGCCTCTCCAAGCTCATCATCAGAAGTAAGTTCCCCTCAGGCCAAGACACACTAACTCAAAGCAGCACCAGACCCTGCCAGAACAACAGATGCAAAACCTGCGGATATATCTCTACTGATACAATGATCAATACCCTCCACAACACACCTTTCAAGATCCATGGATCCTACGCATGCCTATCACAACATGTGCTGTACCTCATCCTGTGCATCAAATGCCCCAACAACAGCTATGTGGGTGAAGCCAGCCAATCACTATGCTCTCAACTCACCCAGAAAAATGATAAAAGAGAAAAAACACCCTATCACCTGTGGAAGAACACTTTTCACAAAGCTATCACTCTATATCTGACGTATCAGTCCTCGTCCTCAAAGGAAACCCACATGCCTTCAAAAAATGAGCTAGGGAACTTAAATTTATAACTCTGCTAGACACTACAAATCATGGTTGCAACACAGACGCTGGTTTTATGACTCAATACAACATTTTGTAACCTAGTAAACCTTCTTTGTCCTATAATTGCAGGGGTTTTAATTGTCTACTTCATTTGAAGTGGTTTCTTGCAACCCCTTATGCTTAACAATCTGTCCCACCTTGTACTTAGCTGTGACAATCTGGCTACCTTTTCCAGATCTGAAGAAGGACTCAGTGAAGCTTGAAAGCTTGTCTCTTCCACCAAGAGCAGCTGGTCTATAAGAGACATTACTTCACCCACCTTGTCTCTCTCATATCCTGGGACCAACTTGGTTACAACAACACTGAAAATCCATGGGGATGTGATTCTGGAATACTAGGGAAATTAGGTAAAATTTCAAAAGCACCTAAAATGACTTTGTATCCTAAGTCATATTTTCAAAAATGATAGTCACTTAGGAGCCTTAAATGTCATTGACTTTCAATGAGACTTAGGTGCCTATGTCACTTGGTGTTTTTGAAAATTTTACTTCTGTGCTTTAGAAATGCGGAGCACTTCTAACTCCAGATGAAGTCAATGGGAGCTGCAGCTGTCAGCACCTCTGCAAATTAGGCTCTCATTACAGAAAGGGGTGGTTTAATGAGGAGCAGGAAAGATAGTCTGGTGCTATGATTGTTTTTTTAGGGCCCAGTTGTACAACCCTTATTATTTGTATGACAAGCCCTAGCAGCCCTACTCATGGACTAGGACCCCATCATGCTAGGTGCTATACATACAGAACAAAAAGACAGGCCCCGCCCCAAGGATCTTAGGCCCAGATCCTCAAAGGTATTTAGGTACCTAACTTCTACTGATTTCAATGGGATCTGGGCCCTGTTCATACAAGTGAGCATTTGACTCCAATGGGACTACTTGGCTAAGTGCTAACCATTGTAAGTGTTGCACAACTGGGACCACAGTATATAACTAGAGGACCAGAAAAAACAACAAAACAGAACCACCCCCCTTCCCCCAAAATCAAACAAACTCAAAACATAGATTTAAACTGAAACAAGAACAATGCAGTTGAAACAACAGAATTATGTTTCTAATTATATTGATATTAGAAGAATCATAGAAGTCAGAGACAGAAGAGACCTACCAGGTCATCTAGGCAATTCCCTACATCAGCAAAGGATTGTTCCCTTCATTGCATTTTCTAGAGCTTTGACCAGTATAGTTTCAAATTACACAAGCAATAGGAGATCCTTCCCTTGGGAGACTATTCCACAATCTACTAGAGCGCACTCCTGCACGATGACAAGCACCCTAAATTCCCATGGACTGTAATGGGAATTAAGTGTGCTCGGGACCTAATATAGCTTCTTACCAACTTTTTCCTGATATTCAGACACAATTTTCCTTTCCCACTATCCTAGTAATATGCCTTTGGACAATTCTGAATAATTCCTCTACCATCTGCAGTGATGTGATAGAGAAATGGAACCATTTACAGCAAAGAGGCAAAGGAAACAAAATCACATAATCACTCAAAATCTTCAATGTGCATGCAGCTGCTGCTGCTCATACTTTGGTGAGATACAGTGTAGAGTTCATCTTTTATACAAAGAATCATTTTTATACAAAAATGCATTACAGAATAACAACAGTCACAGATTTTTATAACAGCTACAATAAGATACTACTATATGCTTTAAACAGAACTATGCAATACAACTACAGAGCAATGGGAGAGAAAGTAATAGGCTATGGGAGAAAAAGGAGATCTGAATGCTATTTGAAATGAAATGGAGAGTGATAAAACAGAAAGATATAGGAAATCTGTTTAAGGTGGCAGAAGCAGAAGACAAGAAGGTTCTTGCGCCAGAAGTGATGTAATTTGGGGAGGAGAGAGAAAGGGATCGTACTTTGTCAGTGAAGGATGGGGGGAAAGTGTAAAGAAAGAGATGAAGTGGGCTGAAGCAAGTTCACAGGAGAGCATTAAAAGCAGAGAGTGCAACTCTGAATTAGATTACGAAAGGGATGAGGAGGTGTTTGAGGACTGGGTGATGCAGTGGAGCTTTTTGGTAGGTGTGAGAAGGCAGACAGTGATATTCTGCATATGCTGGAATCTAAGGATCCGGGGAAGCCATAGAGGGAGGAGTTGCAACAGTCAAAGTTGAGAGGAGATGTAAACTTGGAGTTGTGATGGAGCTGAGGCAGTTGTATTCATAGGCAATGTGGAGATGGTAGTAGGTAGCAGCACAGATATATGAGATGTGGGAAAAGTAGAATTCAGAGTCATGGATGATGCCAAGTGGACAGCGGAGACAAGAGGGAGATCTGAGTTGTGGAAGGGGATGAGTTCTTAAGAGGGGTCCTTTTATCCAAAAGATGCACTGCAGTCTGAGATATTTAGCTGCAGGTTAGGAAAAAAGCCATAAAAGGATATGGGTGAGACAAGCAGAGAGGGTGAACAGAGCAGTTATTAACAGTATCAAAAGCTATCTACAGTCCATAAGTAACAACACTTCATTAATGTCTTTCATCTGAAGATCTCACAGTGGTTTACAACCATCAGTCTCACAACATCTAAATGAGGTTGGGACTGTTATACACATTTTACAAATGAGTGAGCTGAGGAAAGAAAAGTTAAGTGTGCTTTTGCCAAGACCACACAGTGAATCACTGATACAGCTGGGAGAACCCACGATTCCTGACTCCCAGCCTCCTTGTCTAGCCATAAAAGTGACTGAAGTGATTTAAGATTAAACATACATATAAAAGGCCAAATTTGTCTGTAGTGTAACTCCATGGGCCAATATGACTTGGAAGAAGAAGGTGGGTAGGAAAGAGGTCAAGAATTAAAACTTGTAGGGCTCCATAGCGGAGTGATATTGGTGCAGAAGAAGAGCCATCTCCAGAGGCAGAGGAAAAGGTAATTTGTTAGGAAGGAGTGGAACCATGACAGAGGCAACTAGGTATCTCAGCAAAGGAAGGTGGAGTAGATAACCCACTCTCTCACTAGGTTTTCATATGGCCTCCATCACCATAGTATCTAAGTACCCCACACACATTAATGCATTTATTCTCATACCACTCTTATAAAGTATTATTATCCACATTTTGCAAATAGGGGCCTGATGCAAAGCCCATTGAAGTCAATGGGAGTCTTTCCATTGATTTCAGTGGGATCTGGATGAGGTTCTAAGTGACTAGCTCAAGGTCACACAGGAAGTCTGTGGCAGAGCTGGAACTGAAACTAGGAGCATGTCTACACTAGAAATGCTACAGTGGCACAGCTGCAGTGCTGTAGCTGCTCTGTAGTGTAGACAGTGACAGAAAGGGTTCTTCTGTTGCTGTAGTAAATTCATCTGAATTCTTCTGTCGACCCCACAATGTCTACCCTGGGGCTTAGGTTGACTTAATTACATTGCTGGGCATGACATTTTTCACAGCTCTGAGCAATGTAGGTAAGCCATCCTAACTTTGTCATGCAGACCATCTGCCAATCTCCTGAATCCCAACTTCCATGCTTTAACTCCAAGACCATCCTTGCTCTCCAAAGTTTAAGTGGGGTCTTTTGAAACCCTCACTGATCTGTGATTTTAGGATTCTATTCTCTGTTTGTTCTACCAGATCACAGAACAAAATAAATCTCCAAGGAAAAGGTGAGTACTATGAAAACAACAAGGAGTCTGGTGGCACCTTAAAGACTAACAGATTTATTTGGGCATAAGCTTTCGTGGGTAAAAAACCTCACTTTTTCAGATGCATGAGTACTATGGTGCACAAACAGCATCTAGGACTTCTGGATGGGATAAGGGCTGTACTCAGGGCCGGCTTTAGGACCTGTGGGGCCCGATTCGAATACCCGGCGGCGGTCTGGGTCTTCGGCGGCACTTTGGCGGCGGGGGGTCCGCTCCGCGTCTTCTGCAGCACTAAAGGACCCCCCGCCGCCGAAATGCCGCCGAAGACGCCGGAGTGGACCCCCCCCCCCCACGCCGCCGAAATGCCGCCGGAGCGGACCGCCGCCCGGTGAGCCTAAGGCCTGGGGCCCTCTTAGGTGCGGGCGCGGGGCCCTCTTACCCGTGGGGCCCGATTCCCCGGAATCGGGGGAATTGGCCTAAAGCCAGCCCTGGCTGTACTGTCTTCCTCCCTTTATCTAATCACCTCCTCCCTCTCATCTTTGCCCTCATTTCACCTTCCTTGTCCTCTCCTAGTCATTGTCCCTCTTCTCCATGACCATTAAATCTTGAATTTTTTGCCTCCACCCGATTCTTTCCAGTCAACCCCGCCCTGTCCTGTCCTGTCTTTTCCCAGAGTAAGAGGGGAATTCAGTCTCCAAGTTAAATTAATGCCGGTATCCCCCCAATACACACAAACAAATACATGCAAACACACACATTCCTTTCTTTGGTGGATTCTCCACTTTTCTTGGGATGAGATTTAAAAAAAAATTGGTCTAAATGGTCCCTCAGTCCTGGAATTTCCCGAAGTGCACACACGCTGTTCCCCTAATAGACCTTTCTGTGTTGTATTCATTCTAACCCCTTTTTAATCACATGCTGCTAAATGTCACCTCTTGGGCCTTGTGGGTGGATTTCTTCCAACAGGGAAATACTGTCCCTCCTTTGGGTGAGACAGGCAGTGGAGATGTACAGGGTTTCCATAGCAAATTCTCCACAGCGCTGGCTTTCTGGGATGTGAACTGTTTTACCTCTCTCCCTCTTTCCATGCTGTGGTGGGTGTTGTATGTTCAGCAACTGCCTGATCAATAGGAATAGGAAAGAAATCAATGCATGTAACCCATTAGCTCTAACAGAGGGCAGGCTGCTGCTAAGTCACTCCAGCCAGAATTACTAAAGTATCCTTACTGAGGCACACACACAGATTTATTGCATGGGACTCGCGAAGACAATTGGGGAGAACACTTCTCTCACTCCCAGCAGCGCATTTAACCCTCCCCACACTGTTGCACAAACAGAGCACATTCCATGAACCCCACACGTATCTAATCCTCCTTATGCTTCCACTCCAGAGTACCCAGGTTTGCACATATCCCTGCACAACCCCCATCTGCTTGCTCTTTCACACCCATACATGTACCTAATCCCTCCACCCACATACAGACCAATACTCCATAGGAATCCACCTGTCATAGCACTCCTAGCCTCTACCCTTCTGACCAAATCCTCCATAAACACCTGCCCTTCCCCACACATCCACCCACAAGCACACAGACACATGCAACCCTGGAAGCAAATTCCAGAACCAGGTGTCGTGCAGAATGGCTCGGGGAGGCTGCAGACAAGGATGAGCTAATGTCTGAATTGCAGAGCTAGAAACAGCAAAGAAGGAAAAGCCATTTGCCCATTGTTGGCAGAGGTTTGTGAATGGGATGTGGAATTATCTTGTGGTCAGGAACTGCTCTGAGTAGAAGGCACAAGGATGGGGCCTCACTGGGGGAGCAGCGTATATGCATGTAAGGCTAAAAGTGAACAAAATTCAGAGACAGAAGGCTTAACCTCATTCCCACTGAAGCCAATGCCAAAACTCTCATTGATTACAACGAGAACATTCTCTAGCCCTGGATTCTTTTCACACTTCAGGAGGAGGGGCTGGTCACTGGTCCCGTCAGGTCAGGTTTAGGGTCCACTGGTGAGCTAATGATTTCACAGGAAAAAATCTGTGAAACTCCAGTAGGGAAATACATTGCAGGAGTGGACTGGCTGTTAAGGAAACACGGTCCCTGTTGTCATGCAAATATACCAGTAATCAAGAGGAAGAGAGAAAAACAGAGAATATGAGTGAGGAGAGAGGGAGACAAATCTAATTGTACCTAAATGGAAGGATTTCGAAAGGCTTCCTGGCAGCATAAGCAGGAAAATGAATGGCAAGGGAAAGTGAGGCCTACAATGGGGATTATTCACTCTGACATTGATCAATATTTATTGGTAGCAGACCTTCTCCCTGTGTACAAGGCAGAGAAGAACAGGTTAAAGAATATTTAGATAAGTTAGAGTTATTTAAGTCAGCAGGGCGAGATGAAATTCGTAGTAGGGTACTTAAGGAACAAGTCATGTCCATTGAAGGTAGGACAAGGAGTAATGGGTTTAATCTGCAGCAAGGGAGATTTAGGTTAGATATTATGAAAAACTTTCTAACTGTAAGCAAGGCAGGCTCCAGGCACCAGCCCACCAAACCTGTGCTTGGGGCGGCACCTGGAGGGGGGTGGCGCGGCGCTCCGGCCGCCGGGGAGAGCGGGGCCAGGGCCGGGCTCGCCGCCCTCCCCCCGGCGCTCTGCCGCCCTTCCCCCGGCGCCCTCCCGGCGGCCGCTGGGGGGAGAGCGGTGAGCCCCGGCTGGGGCTCGCCGCCCTCTTGCCGCCCTGCCCCCTGCGCTCTGGCCGCCGGGGGGAGAGCGGAGCCCCGGCCGGGGCTCGCCGCCCTCCTCCCAGGGCTCCGGCCGCCCTCCCCCCGGCCGCTGGGGGGAGAGTGGAGCCCCCGCCGGGGCTCGCCGCCCTCCCCCCGGGGCTCCGGCCACCCTCCCCCCGCTGGGGGTGGGGGGGCTGCCGGAGGCTTTTTTGCCTGGGGCGGCAAAAAAGCCAGCCCTGACTGTAAGGGTTGCTAAGCTCTGAAACATGATTCCAAGGGAAGTTGTGGAATCCCCCTGTAGTGAGCCGGTGTGGTGCCCCTCCGTCCCGCATCGGGCCAAACTTCCTCTAACCCCAACGTGGGCGGAGCCACCGGGTCCGGCGCCCGCCCCTCCGAGGTCACGGCCCCGACCCGGAAGTATAAAAGCCCGCCGGCAGAGCTCAGTGAAACCCAGGCCGGCAGAGAGAGCAGACGTTCCAGGCCGAGCTCCCGCTTGGGAGACAGACGCAGGCCGCGAACCGCCTACCACCCCACCGCGCCGGTCGAGCCTACCTCTCGCCAGGTACCCCGAGGAGGACTGGCCAAGCCTGTCCCGGACCCACTACCCTGAGGAAGACTGGCCCAGCCTGCCCTGGGCCCGCTACCCCGAGGAGGAGCCAAGCCTGCCCCAGGCCCGCTACCCCGAGGAGGACTGGCCAAGCCTGTCCCGAACCCGCTACCCCGAGGAGGACTGGCCGAGCCTGCCCCGGGCCTGCTACCCCGAGGAGGAGCCGAGCCTGCCCCGGGCCAGCTACCCTGGTGGAGACCTGCCGGACCGGGCCCCAAGCCCCTCACCCGAGGAACCGATGCTCCTGGACTGGCCCGAACCCGGTGTCGCCAACGAGGTAGGCCCCGAGGGGGAACACGGAAGTAGCCCGGGGGTAGCCGACCCCGGTCAGGCTGCAGAGGCCTGTGAGCTGATGTCAGTGTGTTTCGGTCAGGATACCCCACTGACCAGCAGCGGCAGTAACCGCTGCTAGGGCCCCGGGCTGGAACGCAGTGGAGTGGGCGGGCCTGCGTTCCCCCCTGCCACCTCCGCTCACGGGTGGCAGGCTTCCCCCTCACCCAACGCTCAGGTGTAGGAGCCTGGGCTTACCGTAACTGCTTGTTTGCTCGCTCAGCCCTGCCCCAAAGGGCCTGAGCTTTGACTGTTTGTGCCCCACCCTGATCCAGGGCCTGGGCTCCTTAACTGTTTGCTTGCTCAGCCCCTGCATCCAAGGGCCTGAGCTGTGACTGTTTGTACCCCGCCCTGATCCAGGGCCTGGGCTCCCTAACTGGTTGTCTGCTCAGCCTGCACCAGAGGGCCTGAGCCCCTTGACTGATTGCTCGCTCAGCCCTGCCTCAAAGGGCCTGAGCTGTGACTGTTTGTGGCCCGCCCTGATCCAGGGCCTGGGCCTCAGGACTAACTGTCGGTTGGCTCAGCCCCTGCCTGAGGCCCTGAGTCCAGAACCAGTTGATTATTGCTCGACCCCTGCCTGAGGACCTGAGCTCACTGAACTGTGGGTCGCCCAGCCCCTACATAAAGAGGCCTAAGCTTTGACTGTTTATGCTATAGTGAGCCGGTGTGGCGCCCCTCCGTCCCAGAGGGTAGAGCCCCGGCGCAACCCTACTACACCCCCCTATTGGAAACTTTTAAAAACAAGCTGGACAAACACCTGTCAGGGATGGTCTAGGTTTATTTGGTTCTGGCACAGTGCAGGGGGCTGGACCAGATGACTTTTCAAGATCCTTTCCAGCCCTACACTTCTATGATTCTATTATAGTAGTGCAGAAAAAGCCCCTGTGCAGCCTCACCCTTTTCACTTTCATCTGCCAAAGCCACGGTCCACTGTTAATACAAGCACCCTCCATTTGATCCTCTATGGAAGCATCATAGAAACTTCATCAGTTGAACCTCATAAGGAACAGACTTACTTTCCCAGTGCAGCCACTGGAAGTGACAGGCCATCCACACGTTCCTCTCTCCCCTTTAGGCCAGCCTCAGCCCTCTTGCCACAAAAGACTGGCTAGTTTAGTGGATCAGCAATGGGATACAGATCCTCTCATTTCTCTAACATCCAGCTGTGCAAGTCAGAGCTAATGATGGAGACAGGGAATTTTCTAAGAAATGTTATGTCCAAATCAAAAGTTCTGTCACAGTGCAAGATCCAAAGGGGGAAAGCAGCTGACCCTCTGGAATTCATTAGTAAGTGCACGTCTGACATTGCAGAGGAACAAATCTAGAGAAATATACGACCCAAAGACTATTTAGGAACTTTGTGAGTACAGGAGCTCAGAGGGGTCAAACATATAGAAACTCAAATCATAATGGGTGAAGCCATGGCTCCTTTGAAATCAATGGGAGTTTTGCCATCTGTAGATACACAGCTGCTGTAGGCAACCCTGAAAATATTTCATATGACACAATTCTATATTACAAATTTTAGGAACCACAAAGTGAACCCATATAGAAGAACTTTGCTAAACATGTCAAACTAAGCATGTCAGACACCACAGAGGCACTCAGACACCATGGTGATCGGCATAGTATAAGAGCTTGTCATAGACAGAAGTCATGGATAGAATAATAGTCCTAGCCTGTTCTTTAGGAATGAAGACCAAGATTTAAAAAAAAAAAACCTGCTTAATCTCTTAACTTCATATTTAGGCACCTAATAAGTGGACCGATTTTCAAATGCACTGAGCAGACAGCGGCTCCAACTGTCTTTACAGAAAACTACAGAAACTCAGCACCTCTGGAAATCTGGCTACTTATTTAGGTGGCTAAATATTGATTTACGAGCTTAACTTTAAGAACCTATTTTTAAAAAATCTTAGTAGAAATTAAGCTAGGATTTCAGAGGCTGTGATTTGGGTGTATAATCAATGGTTATTATTATCTATCATCTACTGTACACTATGATGATGTGTGTTAATGTGGCTCTGTGTAATATCTGGGAGCTGTCTGGAGGGATAGAGGCATCTGTTCACACATATTGTGGCAAATCTGTGGCCAGCTAGGTCACTTCACAGTTGTCACTATGCTACGCACCATGGCAGCTCAGGATTTCATGGCATCACCAGGGACAGAATTTGATCCTTCTGCTCCAAAATTCCAGGCTCTTGCCACTTGACCTAAAGGAGAATCTCCGCTAGCTGTTATGGTCTTTGACACACAGTTGGACAGTTCTGATTCCAGAAAAGGGCAGCTTGAACACACATCCTAGCCACTTCACTGCAATATCAAATATGGCGGGAGGGGGGGTCTTTCTTCTCTGAGTGTCATTAACTAGTTTACTGTGCTTGTTGATTATTTGCTGCCATTTCTTTTGAGACAACCAGCAGGCAGAGGACATTTGGGAGGGGTCTGCCAGCAATGCCTCCGACCTCCGTACTCAGAGCACAGGACAAGGAGCTAAACAGAAGAAGCAGAATTAGAACCAGCTGCCTGGAGTCTCAGGAGATTCCCATTAACTCTCCGAGCTGGGGAGATGCCTGGGAAAGGAGCAGCCAATTGTGCAGAATCAGAGTCTCATCCCGCTCACTACTAGTTGCATTCTTGGATGATACAGAACTTGCCTGCTTGTGTGCACTTGTGTGTCTGATCCATCCGTCATTTGGGTAAAACTCTTCAGTTGCCATCTTTCCAGTATCTCGCCCAAAGCTACAAGCCACTCCTCTTTTACCCAGACCACTGGGACTCCTGTCTGCAACTGACCTATATTAGTCTTAAGCTCCATTTGCTCTGGCCTGCACTCCCCTCTCTTCCCCCACCCAGCACACATGCTGCCCCTCCCCCTCAAACACCTTTATACATCCAAGGGCATTGCTAAAATAAAATGATCACAACCTGGCCCTCCGGGAACTTCAGTTTTACAGTTTGCCCTGCTCTGATGCTGATAGAATTCACAACCCAGTTCAAGAGAGACAGCCGGAGAGTGAGAGAAAGGAGGCAGACAGCCAGAGACAGAAAGGGATAGAGGGGCTAAGGAGAGAAAATGAGACTTGAAACGGGGTAACCAGAAGAAGTCAGCTGACGCAAAAAGAGAAAGACCTATAATCTGAGAGAGAGAGTCTGGAACACGGAGGAGAGGAAGGGACAGGGAAGATGAGAGACTGAGCGAAATCTAAAAGGTAAGAAAGTCGCAGAGAAAGAAAGAGACTGGAAAAAAAGAGAGGGGGGAAAAAAGAACAGAAAAGAGGCGATGTAGCCAAAAGAACAAAGGGACAGTTGGAGTCAGATGGAGAAAGAGAGGAAAGACGGTGGCTGAAAGACCAGGAATAAAAAGGAAGGAGCACTAAGATGGTGGCCACGGGCTCAGACCTGGTTGGGAGAAGAGAGGGTGCATGTCCCACCTGAGAACCCACACTGGAAGAACAGGGTGAGAAAAAACCAACACAAACGAACCTGTTCTGTCAGTTTAAACTCATTCAAACGACCCACCAGAAACAACTGGTCAACAGGTTGCAGTGTAATGCTCTAGGGCACCCTGAACCCTAACAAAGGGAAAGGGTTCTGTGCTAGTGCCTAGGGAATGTTTCTCTGCATTCTCAGGCCTGGGAACACCTTTCTCTGTGTTGTCAGTTCACCCTAACCTAGTGTGAGTGCTGTTTGCTAGTACCAGGGAGACATTGCCAGTCTCCGAATTCTGCCCTGTAGTCTCCTCTCCCAGTGTGTGGTAAGGGAACCTCAAACCCCCACACATGGAAGGGCTCACACATCCCCCCACCCCCACTTTCTTCCACACAGCCTGTTGAAGATACCATCTGCCATTCAGATGAAGGTCTCCTTCTCTCTTGCCACCTCTCTCTCCTCGCTCACTTGCTCCTTCACACAGCCCCTCTCCCTTCCACTCACACAATCTCTCTGTCACACTGTGTATCCATCTCCATCCATCCAGTCATCTATGGCCTTTCTAACGCACCCATTACTATAGTCTCTCTCCCCACATTCTCTCCTTCACGCAGTCCATCTCTCTCCCTGCTCACAACTGCCAAATTTGCCTCTCTCCCTCCTTCACAGCTCTCTCTCTCTTCCTCCTCCAGCCAGTCCTTCTCTTTCCCACACGCAGTGCATCTGTCTGTCTCTCCCTCCATCAGTTAATGTCTCTTCCTCACTCCCACACACTGCCCATCTGTCTGTCCCTCCTTCACACGGTTCATCTCTCTCACCCTCACACACACACACTGGCCCATCGCTGTCTCTCTCTCCCACTTCCACACAGTCCATCTCTCTGTCTCCTACACACCCAGGCCCACGCTCTCTCTCTCCCCTACTGAGAGGAGGCAGCGGCAAAGAATTTGCTGCTGACCGCTGCATTGCTAGGAGGCAAACACATGGCCGGCCTTGTGCAGGCCAGTTTCCGCCTGAGTGCCCCAAGTCACATATCCCCAGCATCATCTCCAGCACTGAGAAAACAGATGGTATAATAAACGAGTGCAGTCTGATGGGGGGGCAAAGGGGTGCCTGCCTGGGACCCCCCCCCCCCCCCCCACAGATACACACCCAGCTCAGGCACTGTCCTGATACCAGCCCAGTCTCCTGCCAGACCACAGACCCAACCAATGCTTAAGCTCTGCACGGGGCCCCAGGTGGACAGCGGCAGGCGTGCATGCCAAGGGATAGGATGTGAAGTGCTTCTTCCAGGCTGTGGCTTTAGACTCCAGAAAGATGGGTGTTAGGTAGGGCCCAGGCAGCTCCAAGGAGATAGGTAGGTGCAGGAGGTGCAGTATGGGGGTGCAGGGCACAGGCAGCACACCAAAGGTATGTAGGGACAGCCTCAGGAGCACAAAGGTGGGTGGGAGTTATGTGCAATGCTATAGAAGATGTTGGGAAGCAGCGAGAGGCTGAGGCATATATAACTGCCTGATGTCCAGCAGATTCCTCTTCAGCCACGTGCTCTGCCCCGTCTCTTCTGCAAGCCCCTGTCACTTCTGCTTAGCAGCGTCTCCTATCTCGGTGAATAGTAAAAACCACACCACTAGGCAGACTCAGGTGACAGGGTCATCAGCAGTAGCAGTGACTCAATCCTTGCCCAAGAGAAATATCCTGAGGCTTTCAGTGGGCGGGCAGGCCACAGTGGATGGAAAGGATTTATTTATTCCTCCAAGTTTAGGGGCTTTCCGGTGAGTCATAGCACCACTCTTTCATCCCCAGCTTTTTACCCAACTCAGCTCCATGCTCATTGCCAGACACAGTTCTCCCTCCGACCCCAAGCATCTCCACACAGATCTGAGTCCAACCATTATGCTGGCCACCGTCCCCTGAATTCCACAGGTACCCAGCCCCAAGATCCCCACAGGTGGCTATCTTACAACAGAAAAACTTCAAAAACAGACTCCAATGAGAGACTGCTGAGCTGGAATTGATATGCAAACTAGATACAATCAACTCAGGATTGAATAAGGACTGGGAATGGCTGAGCCATTACAAACATTGAATCTCTCTCCCCTTGTAAGTATTCTCACACTTCTTATCAAACTGTCTGTACTGAGCTATCTTGATCATCACTTCAAAAGTTTTTTTCTCTTACTTAATTGGCCTCTCAGAGTTGGTAAGACAACTCCCACCTGTTCATGCTCTCTGTATGTGTGTATATATATCTCCTCAATATATGTTCCACTCTATATGCATCCGAAGAAGTGGGCTGTAGCCCACGAAAGCTTATGCTCTAATAAATTTGTTAGTCTCTAAGGTGCCACAAGTACTCCTGTTCTTTTTGCGGATACAGACTAACACGACTGCTACTCTGAAACTTGTTTCAGCCCACACTCCTCCTGTCCCTACCGCCCATACATTTTCCCCAAGCCCAGCATAGCCACACTGACCCCAGCCTGAGTATCTTCATGCGAACATCAGCTGTGAAACCCACCATCCCGACACCTCAAGGCTATCTCCTCCAGACCCCATGTTCTGACATCCCCATCAGCTGGCTTTGAGCCTGATGCCTTCCAAATGGCCCTTGAGCCCCATTACTCCCAGCTACAAAATGCTCAGGTTGAAACCCCACCCCCACAAAAATAAGCCCTAGCAACATTGCACCAAGTCCACATGAAACTGATGAACTACAAAAAGAGCAGTCAGTGATGCTTCGCTTAGACTTAAAAGACCAAACAACTGAAGCACACACAATAAAATGGGTCTCTCACATGAAGAGCTGGGTGAATTATTTATGGCAAGTAATTTGCTCATTTAATTTAGCCTTTTTTTCTGTTCACAGAATGTCCATGTGGAGATTGCAATTTTCTTGAATTTGTCAATATTTGTTGTTGAGTTCTTTTGCTGTATGACTTGGTCGTGAACAGTCTTTGCTGTGAGTATGCAACACAAAATTCAGGATGTCTGGGTTAGTTGTGATTGGTGACGAGTCATGTGGTTTTGTTTCTGCTCTCTGAATGGGTGAATGTATCGTCTATATTCAGGTTGCTGGGGCAAATAATTCACACATGAATTTACAATTTATTTTCTGCAAGTGTTTGCACGACTGGATCACTGAAATCTTGGGGAAAGCAAAATACAATAGGGCTGCAGACGTGGCCAGAGATAACTGATGTTTTAATTCACACAAAGATTTGTGGAAAATATTTGTAGATCTCGGCCCAGCTCTATTCAGAGGCTTTATATACTGTGACAATGATTTCAATCCACCTCTCCAGCACAGCTACGCTGACTCTCACCACAGTGTTCTCAGCCCCTACCACTGTACATTTTCCAGCTCCAGGTCCCCAGGCCCCAGCATCCTATCCTCTATGCTTTGCTCCCTGATCCCGGTACCACTGCCAGTAGCTCCAACTTCCCCATGTTAACCCTACTCTTGTTATCTGAGACCCACATTATTGTCCTTGATATGACTCAGGCCCACACCCTTGAGACTACATGCATCGCCTCAGCCTCACATCACCACCACAGTCCCAACACCTCCACGCTGACCCTTGCATGGCCACTCCTTGCTCTGACTCTGGCACTGACCATCTTGAGCCCAACCTGTCACTACCATATCCTTTGCAGCTATGACATCTCCACACAGACCCTGTTCGAGACATACCAATCTGGAGCGTACCCTTGTTGAGCCTGACTCCAACATCGAAACCCGAAACTGGAGCATTGGTCCCCTCTGTCCTGTTTCCTGAAGCTCTCCCTCTTGCCAGGTCAGAGGTTGGTCATTCCTTCTTCCATTCTATTCTCCACAGCAAACTCCATGAACTGGGCCAAATATTGGTCTTTCCCCATGTATCTCCTTCCACTCAATTCCCCCGGTGCCCTCAGTGAGGTGGGAAAGAGATTCACTCCTTCCTGCATATTCTCTTTCCCCTTTGCTCTTGCAATTCCCCTGGTTGTCTGAGACACAGAAGTTGATCTCTCCTCTGCATATTCTCCTCTTCCCACTACCCCTTGCTCCTTCAGTGCCCCTTGCTGGCTGGGACAGGCATTGGGTATTTTTCCAGTATTCATGCAGAGTGATTACAGGCTCCACATTTCTCCAGTTGACGCATGTCTGGCTGGAGGGAACCTCATCAAACTGACCCCATCCCTGACCCCAGCCTGACATGCAAGGTCTGTCACATTTCCCCTATAAACATTGCCAGATTTGGATTTGATCTCAGAGACCAGGGAAAAGAGCAAATCCAGGCTTCACTGACAAACAGCTCCAGGGGAGGAGTTATGTGAGGCTGTGACAGAAGAATGAGAGAAACTCCCCCAAGGGGGAAAAAAATAACTCCAAGTCAGAATGAGAAGAGCCAGTGTCTGTGAACGTTACATTGCAGCAACCCCAGCAGAGCCAGGACTAGGCTGCCAGTGCTTAGCCAGGGGTCATCCTGCCAGGGGAATACACCTTGGACGGAGCGACACCCTTGGGCTTTCAGGGCAGCCTGGCTGGGAATCGGGACTCAATGACCCACTCAAGAGCATTTCTCGGAAAGGACTGGGAAACCTTAACTGCGACCGAGCAGCTTCCCCCCACCCCCCTTGTTGTTCTGGGTCAAGAACCATGAGCCAGTGGCCAAGAGGACAGGATTCTCAAGGCAAGATGACAACAGTAGGAGGAAACAACATTCTGACTGTGGAGGGAAGATGGGCCCTCAGGGTAAAGGGGAGGATGGGCCTGTGAACACAGCCCTCTAACAGCTCCTCCTCAGCCCTCCGCCTCAGTTCTGAAAGTTCGGGCACTCCCTAAATACAAAACTGCACAGCCCCAGGACCCTGTGCCTGGTGAGCCTGGAGCGCAGTCCACCAGATGGAAAAACTACTTGATAAGAACAGGCATAGTTGACAGCTGTCCATTAAGAGAGACGGGCAAGGAATCAGATATCCGCTCAGGTTGTGGGAGAGGCGACTGACAATGCAGGGGGAGCCGAGTCCCCAGGACTGACAGGGGAAGAATGGAAATGTCTCTCTGCTGCCAGCAGGGGACTCATCACAGTGGAGGTCCAAGCACAGAGGGACAGGAAGGCAACTGGAAGCAGTTCCCACCTGAATGTTTTAGGTGTGGTGCCGAAAGCAGAGCCCTCAGCCTTGAGCAAAAGACAAAGTCGAAACTGCACGGAGACTAGAGATAAAGTGTTTTCCCCTGTTGTCAGCACCTGCATCAGGCTCGGGGTTTCTCTTGAGAGGCAGTTCCTAATTGGGATGGATTATACGTTTCTTGCTGGGGCCTGCCCAGCACCCAGTTTAATTGCTATTTTACAGCTTAACCCCTTTTGTACTCCCCAGACACAGTACCCTCTCCCTTTCCCTATTCCTTTCAACCTCAACAACATTGTGCCTTCTGCCATTCCTGTCTACAGGGTCAATCCTGCCCAAGATATGAATTGTACAAAGGAACCTTAGCCAAAGGAGTCAATGGACATAACAGACCAAACCCATCCCTTGCTGTCAGTGAAAGTTATACTAGGATGAATTTGGGCCAAATAGTATATTAATCTATCATCATTTATCTACAAGATGTCCTTTCTGAATGTTTGAGACCCTCAGCTTAATTAATGTCTTGAAGAATCTGCTCTGACCTCCCGGTCTCAGGGTGTTCAACCATTTATTACAGAGCAGCAGGGACTGTTCCATTGTTGAGCCTGAAGGCAAACTTTTCATTGTAAGCTCCGTTTTTAAATTCCCACTAGCTTCTGCAAGAGAAGCTGATCTTCCTGACATTTTACCTGCTGCAGCTTATTCCAGGGTAGAATGTTTCTGGGAAGTGTGGTGAAAATCAGGAGTTTTAACATTTTTAAATTAGACTGGAAGCTCCCTTTTGAAAATGTGTGCAACTATTTTCGGCTCATCTCTCCAAAATGGTTTGGTCTAAAAACTCCAGATTTGTTTTTCTTTCATTAACCTTGCTGAGAAGAAATGCCACTTGGTTTTCTGGGACAGTTAGTGGGGCAATGACAAAGACAGATAACAAACAACCTGTGATATTTCATACTAAGGTGAGCAGCGAAAGAGCTAACGAGGGGCTCAGTGAAACAGGGTTATGAAAATGAGCCACTGGAAAGCTGAGAGGGGAGCTTGGAGAAGAAAAAGAAGTGCTTGCTCAGCCATGAAGCAAATAGGAAAAAGTCAGACTGAAGGATTATGTACTGTTGAAAGGAACTTGGTATGTTCAGGACTATTTGATTTTTACCCTGAAGAATTTCTAGCTGTCCTGGTATGGCTGGGACTGTCCTGGGTTTTAAAAATCCACCCTGGAAATTGAGAGTCCTGCACAGTTGGAGGAAGCAGTAGAGTTGCAGGGAGACAGCAAGGTTTCTTGCTCAGCAGGCAGCCTCTCTGCCGCCCTGCTCACTGCTCTCCCCTCTGAATGCAAGCCACGGAACTGCGACAGGAGCAGAGAACATAACCCATGGGGAAGAGGTGATGGCAGGTCAACCCTTCAAAGGGAGGAATGTAGGTTTGACTCTGATCACAGAAGGCACGGGGAACCCAACATGGGCCCCAGACTCTTCCCTCACACATCCCATGCACCCAGCTGCTCCAGGCTCCCCCTCAGCCCACCTAGCTACCCCAAGCTCCCTCATGCACAGACATACTGAGCATCCACAGCCTCATTGCCACAACAAACCCACAAGCCACCTAGCTCTCAGGCACCCCTTCTCCACACCACTACCAACCTCCCCAGCTGGGCCATGTTTACACTAGGAAAACAAGCTGACATGTTTTAAAATACTAGAGCAGACAGGATAGAATGCCTCTGAAACACATTAGCTGAATATAGTCAAACCGAAGTTTCTCCGTTTGGAGGACCATGACCAGCTAACGTTTTAAAAGACATTAAATCGTGTCTACATTAGTGCTCAAAATGTGTGTTGAAACAGGTTAGCCACCATGTTTTAAACACAACCTGTTTTCTTACTCTAGACATGGCCTGTGGGAAGAGGAAAAGGGGCAGCAGATGAATCCCTACAGCTAGCTAGTTAGACTACACATTTTCACTCTCAGGCAATACATCTTTCCCTGAATGGGATGCATTTTTCTTCACTAACCCCTAGGAAGCAGCTAGCTTATAAATCACCAATCAGCACTGTAAGCATTCTTCTAATTAGATTCTCCAGCTTTTGCTTTCATTCAGTGAAAAACATTCACCCAGCTCCATTTTACAGACTGTTTATTAAGAGCTATTTGCAGCATTGTTGTAGCTGTGTTGGTCCCAGGATATTAGCGAGACAAGGTAAGTGAGGTACTATCTTTTATTGGACCAACTTGTGTTGGTGAGAGAGACAAACTTTTGAGCTTACACAGAGCTCTTCTTCAGTCATTAAGAGCTATGGCAGGCTTTTCCTGGGGCAGATAGAAAGGCGTTCCCAGATAAAAATCACATGGGTTTCCCCTTATCTTCCATCCCCAAGGTATTAATCCTCCATAGATCATGCCACAGGTGACAAAGAAACACTTGGAAAAATATTTCAAATATGAAAAGATCCATCATGTAACAGAAGCACATTACTAGTAAAACTGTAGTAGAAGCCATTGAATCAAAGTGAGCCTTTAGTTCTAAAGTTCTTTGACTAACTCAACACAGTATTAAAAATAATTATATCTTATTCACAGCAGCTGGAGGTGGCTGGCTCCTGCCTCCACATCTTCTACTTAGATGCATTACATCCAACCCACTAAGAGCAGAGATTCCTGGAAAGCTTGTCTCAGAGAAATGACTCAGTTCATACCCCAGAAAAATCAGCACCCCTTAGCCAAGGGAAGATGTTGTGACCTTGGAAGCAGAAGAGAATCTCTGCAATTGTCTCTCTTCTGGAATAAAAGAGCTACATCCTATCTTGAACTGCACAGATGTTTTGCCTAACTGCAGTGCATCTCCTTGCACTGGAGATCTGAAAGGGTTCTCACACATGCTACATCAGTATTATATTAGAAACAAGAATTCTACCTAGAGATGTTGCCCCTCTCCACACCAAACCTCAACAAGTCCCTCTGCTGACTCAATAGTTTAGAGCCAGGTGGCCTCTTTCTCCTTCTGTGTCCTGTATGCACTAGTGATACCAGAACCAAGTGATCAGCTAGGAAATGTGAGAATGGATGGTGAAAACTGAACAACGAAATGAGGTTCTCATTTGACCAAGAGACTGGAAAACTGGACCTAGCGAGGAGTTGCCACTACTGAATTTACTCAGCAACAGCCCCCACATCCCAAATACACAAAACAAAGGCAAGCTGGGGGGTGGGGGGAGAACATGGGGAGAGAGAGCAGGAGAAATTATCTATTTGAAATCCTGAGGACCCCTCCTCAGGATAAAGGGCCGTCCTTAGGGGGGTGCGGGGTCCAGGGCAGAAGTGATGGATTTGTCTCTGGCCGGCATGGTCGGCCCCGGAAATCGCACTGGCCTGCACGGTCCCCCAAAGTGCGAGGCCTGGAGTGGTTGCCCCAATTCGCCCTATCCAAGGCTCTGATCTGGGAGGTGGGGAAGGAAGATAGGAGCACAATTCTTGCTCACTACAACACAGTGGCATCTTCTTGGGCACGTTTGTGACCTGGGACCAGCAGAGGGCACTGCATTACCAAGTTATGAGAGGTACAGGGGAAAAGCTCCTGGCAGCCAGACAGCTTCTAACAGGGAGAGAAAATGAGCCAAGTCAGAGTAAGAACTGGACTCTGAGAAGTCAGAAACATAGATTAGGGTCACAAACTACGTCAGCAGTGCAGTGGGCTCCAAGCTGATGAACCTGGGAACATCACGTAAGCCAAGCCCCAATCTGTAGGCACATCTAAGAACCATTCCTGAGTCAAGAAGAATCCCTGCAGATGCCACAATTGCTGGGCACATCTCAACAGGCTCTGGGCCTAAAGTCTATTCCAGCCCTGCTAGTGAATATGCTTTCCACGTGTAAGGCCTTCCGCAGTCCTACTCCCTTCAGATATATGTCAGTGCTGGGCTGTCCAATGTGAGAAATGTCCCATTAGCCTCCCTACTCCTTCCCCATCTCAAAAACCCCACCAAATCATCTGACCCCTGTTTCTAGCAGGAAAGCCATTCTGACAAAGGATGGGGCAATCTCAAAGCAGAAGGCTGGCAATTTCCATTCTGTAGCCCCCCAACTATCCAACAGATTTTTACGGAGAAGAAAACCAAGTCCGGAGACATGAAAGAAACACCAGGTCTCAACCTCAGAAAGGCTGCCTTTCCCCATATTTATTTCCGGTTTAATCTGAATGGTCAGGAAACGGTCACAAGGGGGAAAAAAAAAATCTCATCTCTCACTTTCTCTCCATCTTCCAGTCTGCGGGATTCTAGGCATCAGGGTGTTTCCGGACTAAAAGAAACCCCACAGAGGCTAAGCAAGTTGCTATACCCAAGGCCCTCACACAAGTGAGTGAAAGGTTTCCACCTTCTCTCTGTACAGTCGGTGGAATGAGTTTGCCAGTATGTGGAATGGGGCTTCGATGTTCTCCATCTCCTTCTGTAAAGAGAGAAGAGAGGATGTGAAAAACGGATGGAGGAAGCATTGAACTATTTCTACTCTTAACTGCTCAATAAACCCCCCCACGATTAAATGATAAAGGATTGTAACAGAGCCCCCAAAAGAGAGTTCGCCCACTTCCACAGATGGAGAAGAGAGAAGACACTCACCACTGATGTCTCACAATATCGTAGGCCATGGATCTCAGCCCACTCCTGTGCCTGTTTCTGCTCCACAACTCGTCGACCAATCAGGTCTGTTTTATTTCCCACTAAAACACCTACCAAAAATGTGGAACAAAGGAAAAGAAAAAAGAAATGCTGAATTGTTAGCAATAAAAACCAGAAAACCTGGTGGGTGAATTAGAAAACGGGAGGAAAAAAATTGAATTGCTAGACTATGGCTGCTTAAAGAAGGTGCTAGAGAGGACAGCAAGGAAATCACCTGGAATATACACGGAATATGCACTTCCCTGGTCTGTCTTACTAACAGACTGGGAGAGTTGGAGGAAGCCATGCCTGGCTTGGATTTAAGATAATGCTTTATGCCACATGTCAATGGGAAGAGACGCTGCCATAAAACATGAGAATGGGTGCAAAGAATCTCACCATCTCCTACCTGGAAGGTGCATTCCAAGTGTCCGTGCCCTCAGCTTCTCCAGCCACTTGGCACAGTTGTTGAAAGACTGTTCATTGGTGACATCATACACAATACACAGGGCATTGGGCTGCTCCCACTGTACATCAAGAGGGAGATATTGTCAGCTCTAGTGAAACTGATGTGGCCAATGGTCAATACATCCCCAGAGAAGAAGTGTCTGTACAGGAAATACATTCCAGGACAGGAATAAAAGGAGTCTGATATAATGAGACCTCACACTCAATTAGCTGACCCTATGCATCAAAATTAGATGATACAATGGAAAGGTCTCTAATGTAGGGGGGACAGGGACACACTTGCAGGAGTGTGAAAAGTCAAGGGCAGTTCTATGTCCCATTAGAAGGCAGAGTCTCTGTGGAACAGAAAGATCAGGCTGAAGGCAAAAATCTGATATACTAGAATTGGCAAAATGGAAGTTCCTCTAAAAACGCCCATAAAAAAACAAAAACATCCACACAGTTATCGCAGTTTAGTATTCCCATTTCTTTTTAAGAGCCAAAGGAGCTTCCTCTGGGATCCCACCTCCCTTCCTTTGGAACAGATTCCCTACAGTATTGTTCCAAGTTTCAGAAAGTAAAGGAATAGGGGTCATAGGTAACTGAGAGGAGTTTCTCCCACTCAGGCCAAGGCTTGCTACATCTGCCAGACTGGGTAGCTCAGATCCTTTTCACAGCAAAAGCACCTCTTTAGGAACAAGAAGACTATTACATGATACTTACCAGTTTCTCCATCATCTCAGAAAATAGTTCTTTCCCCGCTGAGTCAAAAAGGAAGAGTTCCTGAAAGCAGAAAGAAGGTTTTAGCATGGAAGACCATGAAAAGGATCTGGGGATTATAGTGGATCACAAACAGAATATGAGTCAGCAGTGTGATGCAGTTGAAAAAAAAAGGCTAATATCACTCTGGGGTGTATTAACAGGGATGCTGTTTGTAAGACTTAGGAGGTAGCTCTCCCACTCTACTCGGTACAGTGAGGCCTCAGCTGGAGTATTGTGTCCAGAGAAGAGCAACAAAGATAACAGGTTTAGAAAACCTGACTATGAAGAAAGGTTAAAGAAACTGGGCATGTTTAGTCTTGAGAAAAGAAGACTGAGGGCGGGACCTGATAACAGTCTTCAAATATGTTAAGGATTGTTATAAAGAAGACGGTGATCAATTGTTCTCCGTGTCCACTGAAGGTAGGACAAGAAGCAATGGGCTTAATCTGCAGCAAGGGAGATTTAGGTTAGATATTAGGAAAAACTACCCTTGTAGTTAGAAGTAGAACAAGCTTCCAAGGGAGGCTATGGAATCCTCATCATTGGAGGTTTTTAGGAACAGGTTGGACCAACGCTTGTCAGGGATGGTCTAGATTAACGTGGTCCTGCCACAGCACAGGGAATTAACTTGATGATCTCTTGCGGTCCCTTCCAGTCCTACATTTCTGTGATTCTATGTGGGGAAAGGTTTGGGAGGTGTATACTAGAAGCTGTCACACTTGCTTCTTGTACAACCACAGCAACATAGCCTCATGCCTCAGTGGCTAAGCTCACAGCCTCCACAGTGCACCTAGCCCAGAGGGCAAGTGCAAAGCAGTAGCTGGATTTCCTGCATAAACAGTGAAAAGGGCTACTCCGCAGTGCACCAGGCCTGGTCTCCACTCCGAGCACCTACTAGATCTGTGGAACAAGAGACTGGGATGCTAACCTGAGTATACCTATATCTTAATGGTAGTGCAGAGCATTAACACATAGCATTCTGGATAGGGCTCAGCCTCCACTGTTCTAGGGAATTGGAATTATACCTGGGTATCCTACATGGCAGTGCAGGGCCCTAACTGGATTGCTGAGAGCTTCAGTTTAAAAAGTCATGTTGCAGTTGAATATGTAAACATGTATGTTTTAAAAATAAGTTATCACTGGAAAAAATCAGCTATTGTGCATAATTATTTTAATTTATTATTTGAATTATTTTAGCACATGAGCAGTGTATCAGGTTTCCAACTTAATATTCAGGTAAACCTCTGGTGAGTCCATCCAAGGGAATGAGACATATCAGACATCCACGTAATAGATGGACTGTGTGCTCTGAAGATCTCCTTCTGTCCCTATTTGTGACACAGTAGGGCTCACCACACTATCACTTGTCTCTGGAACAGATACAGTCTTCACCAACAGTTCCACGCCCGTCGTCTGTCAAGCAGAACCAGGAAAACATTGATCAGCAGGGATTGTAGAGGCCTGTCCACTTACACACTATGCTCTAGGGTGCAGCAATCATCTTAGATCACCAGAATACCATCAAACTGAGACTGTGGAGAACCAACTTCACAATAACACTTCCTAAAGTCCTAATGACAAACTTTCTTACATGTTGTATGCAGTATTTTTGTAGCTGTGTTGGTCCCAGGATATTAGACAGACAGGGTGGGTGAGGTAATATCTTCTATTGCACCAACTTCTGGTGGTGAGACAAACAAGCTTTTGAGCTTATACAGAGCTCTTCTTCAGGATCTTGTCTCTCTAAACTTTCTTACAGTCAAAGATACTGTCAACCCCTAGAGACTTGCTCACATGGGGAAAGACGATGGAAAAGAACTAGCCTCTGGAGATTTGCTCACATACCAGGATATTGGTTGACAACTTCGGATCTAGAGCTGGATCAATACTCACTGGTTCCTCTCTGCTTGGCTGCTCCAAAACATCCCCCTGAATCCTCTGCACTGACCATGTGATCCTTCACAGGTGCTTTGCTGCAGCTGGCACATAGGATTCTGGGGTCCTCTTTTTATGCCTCTTCCACTTTCTCTCCCCCTCCCCCAGCCTCTTTTCCTTTTTGTCTCTTCTATTTCTATTCTCCAGTTTTCCTTTTGGTCTTTATTTCAATGTATAACACATGTGACAGGGCTTATTTTTCATCCTGCTTCTGTACACCTATCACCATTAATATTTTTTATATGGAAGGGCTGCAAACTGCATCCTCTTCCTCTTGGAATGGTTTCTTTAGATTTCAAGAGCTTGGGGCCATGGAGCATATTTTCATGTTTGTATAGTGAAGAGCATACATTTCACACACAGATATTCTACTTGGAGTAAGAAGCTTCCTCCTGCAGCAAGCCATTTTCCCTTGGAGCTCCCTGAAAATGGGAAATTGTCTAAGACCCCACTAGCTTGTGAAAATTCTGATACAGAAGGAAACTATCGCAATTAGTTTACTCTGTGTTAAACTTTGAAGCCAACTCCCTAGGTATATGGAAATCTACTATGATGCTAGTCAGCTTCTCTTTACAACCTGGTGTCTATAAGTATTTTGAAAGAAAACCCTACTAGACACCCCCTTTAAAGCATCAGTGTAAAGGTCTGTCAATAGCTAAAACCAGCCCTCAATAACTCATCCTGCTTGGCATTTCCTATTCCTCACTCATGGAGTTTTAGAGAAGTCACTCGATGGCAGACTGAGCCTGGTGTCCTCCCTCAATCCCTGTCCTGGATGTATCATCCCACAAAGCTTACCAGTGTGTAGTTTTTCTGGAAATGAGCTCCATCATTGCAGAACATCTGGGCCAGGGCACTCTTCCCTACTGCTGAGTCACCTGCATGGCCAAAGCACTTTGTTTAGTTATGGATGGACAATCTCATTTCCCCTCCCTTCAATTCTTTTCCCACCAAAACCCCAAAATAACTTTTGGTTACCTGCATTTGCAATTTTACTCATACCAGTCACTACAGGCAAGAAAGCCAGAAAAATCAATAGGACAATTGTCTAAGTGGTGAAATGACTGTTGCTATTGCATGTGCAGAGCTGGCTTTAGGTGTCTACAATATCCATGGCTGAGAGATCCCTAAACATCAGGGCAGACTTGCCATTTGTTCTGAAATTCACAGGTCAGTCCTGTATCCTTTCTAGCATGGACAATTAAAGATTCCCAAACCTACTCAGGCATACCTTAATGTGAAGACAAAAAACTGTGGAATAGGATGGGAGAAGGGGCTGTGATAGGAGACCTTCCTCTCTCAAGATTACATATCTTCCAAAATCCAAATATGTTTGTGGGACGATCAGGTCATTCATGCTACTGGAGAATTGCAAGAGGGTGGCAGTGTTCTCCTATGAACCCTCCCCCTCTTAGCAGGTGTTGCCCCTGCTGGGAGATGCTAAGCAACTCCTGCTGCAGGTGGTTTGTTAGCTCCATCCTGGACATAAGGGAAGTGAGTGTCACTCTCTAGAGCGAAAAGGCCTCCTGATTCATACCCATAAAAGCTGGGTGCAGGGACAATAGGGAGATGGCTTGTGCTGCCCCTATTTTGGGGATGCCAGGTGCTGGTTTGGCCCCCGAGTGTAGGTTACCCCCCAGGGCTGCCCTAATTTAGGCTCCTGCTGTAATAGTCCCTATGGGCCATAGCAGTGGCACCGAATTGCTGGATCTTAAGAATGCACAGGCTACTCCCTGGAACACGCTCTACAACAGGACCTCCTGTGAAGCTGGCATAGAGCTGTCCTGATGTTCCCACAGGATATACTCCTACTTTCCTCCTCCTTTGTGCTGGCCTACCCAGTGCAAAGGGTCTAGAGGTCTAGGCTGAACAGTTAATAAGGAGGGATTCTAGGAAGCAACCAAGCCTGGAATTAATATTTTGTGTTGAGTTACTTTGTTAATAAAGCTGAATCCAGGAAGGGGGTAAGTTTTGACCTTACCATAGTGTGTACACACTGTGTTTTGAGACAGAGTGGGAAAGCTACACATATATCTGGAGCAGGAGAGTATTCTGGGTAGTGACACTTGCTCACAGAATCATAGGCCAAATTTAGCCCTGCAGTAAATATATTTAATACTAGTAGCTGAAAGCCTATGCTATTGCATGGGTATACTTCATAGTCATGTGTGTAAAAAAAAAAAAAAAAAAAAGCTGAAAATGGAGCTCATTTCATGAGCTGTGTTGCAACGAGCAAGGATGCTATTTGTACATGTTCCCAAGGTTTGTGCTCACACCTGCTCCACCTCTTTGTTACCCCAAGTAGCTGTTATTCCCACCTTCTCTGATTAGCTGTCACATTCGGACTGCCACAGAACCTTTGGACTCCAACTTTCCACCTGGTTCTCACAGGGACCAGTGCTGACTGAACCTGGTGATATTCTGAACAAGAGCTCTCAACCATGCTTGTAGCTGTTTCCTTTGCTTCACACTGAAGTCTAGAATGTCTGCTGAATCAGAGTCACAATCTTGAAATCCTATTATATAGACAGCGGTACCTGCTTATACTAGGGCTGAATTGGGCCCACAAATTAAGATGGAAATGCCCTGTAAGGTCATGGAGTTCACTTCACAACAGCTTCTTAAGAAAGCAGTACATGAACCAATAAAGTTTGGGAACCGCTGATCTAGTTCAACCTTGACCAATTCAGGATTGTTCCCTACAGTATGTTCTCTTGTGCTTTGACCAGTCTATTGTTTCCCTGGGGAGGCTAATGCATAGTTTAATAGACCATAATAGACCATGTTTCATGACATGATGCTTCTTCACACTCTGTCCCAAACTGCAGAAAGTTCTTTTGTTTCCGCCTCTCAGTGCAAATTCTTATCTAATTTGGTATCTTATTTCAGACTGATTGCCCCATTAGTGAGACAAGGTAGGTGAGAGAATAGCTTTTATTGTACCAGCTTCTGATGGTGAGAGACAAGTTTTCCAATTTACACAGAAGTCTTCTTCAGGACCTGAAGAAGAGCTCTGTATATGCGCCAAAGCTTGTCTCTCTCACCCTGGGCTCAGCGGACACAGTTCTTAGGAAAAATTAAGCCTGAATTTAATGCAACTGGAAAAGTAAACTATGTACATTGATTTGTTGCTCTGCCCTTTGAGTACTAATTCTATTTCATGTATTGAAACAGGATTATTGGATCGTTTAGCAGCAGTGTTGGGAAAATAAATTGTTTTGTGAGGGTACAAAAGGAACAGAAGCTGGGCCAATAAGATATTACCTCACCCATCTTGTCTCACTAATATCCTGAGACCAACAACAACACTGCATGCCCCATTAGTGACATTCTTCTCTTCCCTTGCTCCATTCTTTCCCCTCACTCCAATCCACCATTATACTTTTTTATTACAGTAATTTAATATTGCCTGCCTTTTTCCTTTAGTTTGGTCCCATCTTTCCACCATTGCTCCCTGTGCTGTTCCTAATGTTACTAATTCCATTGCCCTCCAGTACCTTCCCCATTTCTCTAAAAAAAAAAAAAAAATCAAATGCTGTTTACCACCCTCTTTAAATACACTCCCTTCACCGTCTAACTACTGCCCTATCCTTAACCTTCCCTTTTTCTCAGCAATTAGCTCACAACAATATTCTTGACTGTAAATCTTCCCTGGAAATAATAAAGGAATCATTGTTAACTATACGATGGACAATCTCCTTCTTTCTGCTAACGAACACTCTTTCTCTTTTCATTCTCCTTGACCTCTGTGCAACTCTCAGCAATGTAAGCCACTCTCTCCTCCACATGAGTAGGTACATGTGAGTTTTTTGTTCCCTCCTCTGATGTTTATGCTCCTACCTAATTGTGTTATTTCTCCCCCTTTAACACAGAAGAGGAGCCACAATGAATTAAGACCCTTCCCCTTCGAAGGTTCCTGAAGCCAGCAGGGAAGTGAGAATCTTTCATTTTACCTAGCCCCTTTCATCATGGACATAAATTGGGGGAACATGGGGGGTGTTACCTCCCCCCTCCCCAAACTGCAAGCCTCAGCAGGCATGGAATTTGCACCCCATGCATGACCCTGTTGGTTTGGCTAGAGCTGCCCCCCCCCCCAAATAGAAGTGAAACTACACCTATGCCTTTCAGTCATCTTATCTCTACATTTGATGTCTTGCTTCTATTATGTTTGATAGCATTCAACTGTACATACATCTTAACCTTCCACAGTCTGTCATGGCCAAACCAACTTGCAGCTTTACCTCAGCTTCTTTCAGGTTAACTTGTGCTTCTCTTGAGCAAGAGCAGCCTCCTCGGACACATCTGCCTTTCTTTTACTTTCAACTTGACTAACCCCATACTTTTTTTCTTGTTTGAAATCATGGAATCATCCTTATTCCTGACATAATTTTTATTTTCATCACTAATGGGAATGCTCCTACTTATTTCATGAAGCTGGTCTTGGCTCCCTGCTCCGCTTCTCTTGCCCTTCCTGTCACATCATCTTTCCATTGTTGTGAAGAGAGCTTTCTCTTTGATCCTGCATCTTTTTTTCCCCACTGGCTCTCCATCATATTTCATCTGAAAACATCCTCTTCTTCATCTGTACCTCTCAGTTCGTTACCCGCTGCTTTTTATAGACTGTAGTTAAATACAGTTGTAACTGAAGTACAATTGGTATGAAGGCTGCTGTACAAAATGAAGCAGTGTTGTTGAGGCACTCTGATCTAGTGGACAGGGCACTGGACAGGGAGTCAGGAAACCTGGGATCTGTTCACTGCTCTACTAGTGACCTGGCATGTGACCTTGGGCAAATCACTTCCCCTCTCTGTGCCCCATTCCACTGTATCTATTTAGACAGCAAGTTGTTTGGGCCAGGGACTGTCTCTACTTGCATGCACAGCACCTAGTGCAATGCAGCCCTGATCTCACCTAATGGGCACTTGGGCTGCTACCATAATATAAATAACAGCTAACACTAACAACATGGCGAGAGATCATTGTAGGCTTGGCAAGACAGTCAATTGCCTGGTCAAATAACATCAATTCACTGGTCAGCGGACCACATAGCATTTGGCCACTGTCAACTACTGCAGCAGGAGGTGGTGGTCTATCTTTTTCGTTTGAGTGCTGGGGCAATTTTTTCCTTGCATTGTTCGGAGTTAAAATAACTCAGCTGAGTAACTTCATTTTTGCGAGTAGGTCTAAGTATGTAGGGGTCCTGGAGATCACAGAGGCTTGCTGTCTTTCATTACCGTTCTCATAAATCAGTGTTTTAAAACATTGGACCATTTTGGCCATTACTCGACCCCTCAGCTGACCCATTATTTTGGGTCAGGAGGAACGGCCAACCCCATGGACTCTAGCCAGGCTTAATTTGTAATGAAAGAGGTGCTGTGGCTCAAGCAATTATTTTACATTTATAACTGATGTAGCAAACCCTGAGGTGCCGGGGCTCAGTCCTGGCACAAATTAAGCACTAAACTCCAGATGACAAGCTCACCTGTCAGGATGCACTTTGCAGCTAGTTTCACCATGCTCTGTGCTGCCACAAGGGGAACCGGGGACTGTTCCCAGGGGGGTCACGGCGATGATGACTGAAGCCCTGTCTCAAGGGAGAGACCCCAGGGTGCTGGAGCCTGTGGGGGAAAAGTGCCTTAAACAATCACCAAAGGGCTGAGCAGGGGCGAGTCAGCAGGTGGGACCTGGGTGAGGTGGGACTTGAAAGCCCCAGCTGGGGGGGCAGCGGGTCCTAATGGGCAAGGGGGGGTGCAGAGGGGGAGGGTGGGCTCTGAAGGGGAGGTTGTTGAGGGGGGCAGGTTCCGAGGGGAGTGGGGCGCAGAGGGGGAGGGTGGGCTC
>NW_020664598.1:4434551-4453376 GCF_002925995.2 Terrapene triunguis | reverse complement strand
GGGGGAGCGCGGGCTCTGAAGGGGAGGGGGTGCAGAGGTGGAGGGGGGCGGGCTCCGAGGGCAGTGGGGTGCGGGGGGGAGCGCGGGCCCCACCGGCTAGTCGAACTCGGGCAGCATCGCAGGCTCCGCAGCCCTGTCCCCACCACCGGCGCTTCCCTAGCAACGCTCCATCCTCGCTCAGCCACCGCCCTCCTTGGGGGCGGCCCCCTTCTTTGACACGCGATTGGCTGGTGGTGCTGTCCATCCACCGGCCTCTCGGGCTGCTATTGACTCCCTTCCATTGGGCTCCACCTTTTGGGAACTCGGCGTCGGCGTCCTAGATACTCTGAGGCCATTGGTTCAGGAATATACTTGTCATTGGGTATGAGTCTGTCAATCGAAAGAAATGCCCCGCCCATTGCGAGGGACAAGCGGCCTGAGGCAGGCGATGAAGTCATTAACGCTGCAGTACTGGGTGTGTGCGCGTGCGCTCAGGTTGTTTCTACCCAGCAACTAATGACAATTCCTGGAACCTCTTTTTGATTGGACAGATCACGGCGGCCCGTACTATCTAGGCGGAATTATTCTATAGGGAGGGTTAAGGAAAAGCGCGACGCCCAGAAAGATACGGACTAGCAGTACTTACCAAAATGAGGCACAACTTCCTGGCAGCGTTCTGAGGGAAATAGCGGGAAAAAAACTATTTTAACTGCCTACGCCCTTCGGTACATAATGGGCTCTTCCACGCTTCTCGTTCACTCAACGCCGGGTTAACTGAGTTAATCGCGCATGCGCACGATCCTCTTCCCTCTAGCTCGGCCCTCTCCGGCTTTCGTTCTCCGCGCCTGGGGCTGCGCGTGCTTTCCCTGGGTTCTTCAGCCGGCTCTCGGCTCGTGTGGGCGTGCAGCCCCCGCGGGGGGCAGGCATGCCTGTGCGAGCAGTGACAGCCAGCTACAAGTCAGTGCTGGGGCAGGGAGTGCCTCACGCTGTAGGTAACACCCCGTGAGAAAGAGGAGAAGGGTGTGATTATATTGCTCACCCTGGCTGGCTTCCCGCCCACCCCTGCATCCTCCAGTTCATGCCCTCCCATCGCTTTCACTGCCTCCCTAGCCAATCTGCCTCTGTTGTCAGCTGCCCTGGCTTCCACTCCGTCGCTCACCGGTCTCCATCTCCTCCCACCTGTATGTTGTTGCCCCTCGCTGGCTTTGTGACGGTAAAAATTTAAAAACCAGATGATGATAATGTAGCCATAGGATAAGTCTCTTTCCATTCCACTGGTATTTCATGAGCCTATTAAACACCAGCCATGAAAGTTACGTATTTTAAAATTAGCAGGTCTGCATAACTTGCATCCAAGAGTTTTAAAAGCTGGCTGAGGAGCTCGCTCGACTGTTAATACTGATTTTCAATAAGTTTGGAAACACTGGGAAGTTCCAGAAGACTGGAAGGAAGCTAATGTTGTGCCAATATTTAAAAAAGATAAACAAGTTGTCCCAGGTTATGGAGAACTCCTTTAACAAAGCCAGGGAGGATCTGTCTATAGTGCAGTAGAATCCACCCAGCATTCATTGATGTCCCAAAGATCTACACCACCCAATGTTGGGATCAAGTGTGCTAGTTGGGATGGATTATTTGGCGACAGGTTTTTTGGCTGTTCCAAAGTCCTAGTCAAGAATCTAGAAGGGACGTTCTCAGAGTATTACACTATCCATCCTTTGTCACTTTTGCAAGTTTTCTATCCACCACATGATCCTCTGTCCCATTCATTAGCTTCCTATCTATGTCTGAATGTTAGAACTCCTCGTGGACTTGCTGCCCTCTGTCTCTTTCTCTCTTCCCTTTGCCCAGTCACTCTGTTCCTTCAGTTTTACCTCTTTTCATCTCTTTGACTCTTCACAGGTGGAAGCTGTTCTTTCACTTGTATTGTCAATGGTAGTTTAAGGCCTATGTGGGCCCTATGATCCAAGCAGGTGCTCATGCCTGTGCTTGCTGTTAGCTGTCCATAGTCTTCTCCTGAGTACAGCAGAGCACTAATAACTGCTCCCTACTCTGCAGTCTTCTCTCTCCCTGAACATGTGGAGGAGAAAGAGAAAAGGAGCCCAAGGAAAAAAACAAGTGGGGGAAGAGAGGATTCCTGCATCCTCCCATCAGTCAACAAGGAGGCTGGTTGGACTGAGTCCCCATTCAGCAGCTGGGGAGAAGTAGAGCACACCTTTGCCCCCATTTCCTCCTCACTTTCTTTCTGTCTTTTCTCCACCTATTAGGCAGGAATGGGGAGTGGCAGGCCCCCTCTTGAAAAATGAAAGAGGGAAAGAACACCCCACCCAGCAGCTATAAGAGGCCCTGTTATCTGCAGTAATATAACTCCTCAGCTCCTGTTTTGATATCAGGTAGGAAGACGTGAGTAACTAAGGGAATTGGGACTGTCAGTAGTCACGTCAACAGATAGCCTATGCTTTGCCTGTGGAGCAGGAGGTGGGCCACACTTTGTCAGGCAGGCTGCAGAAAGCATGGATGATGGGACTGCAGGTGAGTAGGAGCAGTGGTAGTAAAGTAAGGTTTTTAATTCTGAAGACTGAGCCAAGGACATAGGTGGCCTAGTCTCAGAGATAAAGTGAAGTCTTTCTTGTGGACTGAGAGGAAGCTGATATCATCCTAGGTAATCTTATGAAGAAGGAGAGATCAGAGTGTGGTTGCAGGGAGTCTAATGGGGAGACAAGACTAAAGTAGGGTTCTGGGGACATTACTGAGTAGGAGGTGGAAGACTTAAGCGACCTGATTCTGGAGTGGATGGGAAAGATACAAGAGCCTAGTGTTCCTATGCAGAGGCCTTAACCAGGGAAGTGGGAAACTCTTGATTTAAAACAAAATTGTTTTATTATATTTATTTATATTACAGCATCACCCAATGACCGTGATCAGATCAGGGCCCCAACATGCTGGGCACTGTAAGTAAACATATAGTAAGAAGTGATCCTTGTCCCAAAGAGTTTAAGTTAAGCACGCACATATATGTATGCATGTCCAAAATGACTTCAGCAATATTTGGATTACTTCTCCCTTTTTCACTCTAGTCAATTTGGTCATAGGCCTGGGTATAGTACAGAAGCTGCACTGGTGGTCTTGTTTAATGATCTCTTCTTGGTGATGGAGGAAGATCAAGTATCCCTGCTGTTTCTTTTAGATCTGTAGCTACCTTTGATGCCATTGACCATGAGTATTTACTGATTCACCTGTAGGCATTTGAAATGGTGTACAGGAACTGACACAGGTTTTATTGATGCAGCTACATGAATAAATGGGCTCACTTTAGCGTGGCACTTTCCCTTTCTTTTTATTTGATCTCAGAGGTTGTATTAGACAGCTGTTCATCTGCTCAGAGGGCTGTCTTGTGGACTTCTATGAGATTGCATTTTGTCACCCTTCTTGTGCAAACTATAGACAAGGCCGTTAGTAAGTACGAGTTACGATGCCTCAATATACTGATGATGCCTAGCTCTATATTTCTCTCTCTTCAAGTTCTAATCCTGCCTGGGCAGTAGGGTTATTTACTCAATCTCTAATAGAGATTGAGGCATGGGTGAAAGCTAGCTGGCTGAGAACCAGTGGAAAGAGAGATGATTATAGGGTGGGGGAAGCAGTCAGAGTATTAATGGCAGTGATATCAGCACTTTTGATTGTCTTCACATGTATGCCATGTGGTTCTATGGTGTAAAAGTTGGATGGGTGGGTGGGATCCACAAAGGGAGTTAGGTGTCACAATGCTGAGTGTCGTAGCACCTAATTTTGAGGTGCTTAGAAAATCCCAGGAACAAAACTGTGATCCACAGAGCCTGAGTTAGGCACTTGGGCTCCCTCTGCAATGAATGGGGAGAGGCAGGTGCCTAGAATGTGATCCACAAAAGCCAGCACACTAGGCGGGGAGCAAGCCAATAGGAGATGCTGATGAGAGGGGTGTGTCCTAAGCCCTGCCCCTCTCTCAGGGATAGATGCCCAAATCTGGGCTGCAGAGGGGTGCCTGTCTCTGCTTAGTGATCCACAAACAAGAAGAACCCGCTGCCTGGAGTCAGGTGGCTTTGGCACCCAAGCTGTTTCTTGCAGAAATGAATTAGGTGCCTACCTTGCTCCCTGCAAAATGGCTGGAGGAGGAGCTGAGCTTATAACTTTTAGCCCACTCAGTCACCTGGGATGTGGGAAACCCAGGTTCTATTCCCTCTTCTCCTGCTAGAGGGAGAGAGCATTTGAACAGGGGTTTTCCACGATTGTGGTCTAAGCGCTGAGCTATGGCATAGTCATGGGCGGTGGGTGAAGCTTCCCTTCGGGAGGCTAGCCCCCTGCTCTGCTTCTTCCGGCCGAGGCCATGCCCCTGCTCACTGCTCTCACCCACCCCCGTGGCGGGGGGGGCTGAGAGATTGGTCAGGGCCATGGGGTGGGGGTGGTGGCGAGGCCTGGGACTGCAGTGGAGCTGTTGGCTCTGACCAGAACTCCAAGCCCGGAGCCCCTCCCCCGTTTGTCCCCTTTCACCTGTGGCCCCGCCCCCACTCCACCTCTTTCCTCCAGGCCCCACCCACCATTCACTCTTCCCCCCTCACCCACTGCTGCCCCAAGACCGGAAAAGCTGCCATAAGAAGCTGTCTTCTCGTATCGGTTAATCAACAGGTGTTTGAAAATGACAAATCTTTACCACAAGCATATGCAATGATTTATGGCCTAAGCTATTAAAAGTAAATTCAGAAGACCTACCGAAGGCAACCAAGCTGCCAGGCTTGTTAACATCCCAATCCTCTGAAGGAGCAACAGCCAAGAAAATAGAAACATTAGGAATAGTTGGCTCAAAGAGGCATCTGTCCAGACTGGCAATACTGCCCCTTGGAAGGTCTGATTCCACCTCTGATATAAACCAAGAAACCCAGAGGCAAATGGAATGAAAACCAAGCTTCACAGCCAGGATATGCACGGAGACCCATGTCAAAGGAGTCAAATCAATTAAATGAACCCGTTTTATTACACCTGCTGCAATAAGGGAAGAGACAAGACTCCTAGAAACAAAACTAGGAATCCTTATGTCAGAGTTATAAACAAGGGAGCCCAGGGAACTCCAGCTCCCTATGCTGTGACCTCAGCTTAAAAAAATCTCCAACTGGGTAACATCTCAAAATTGAGGCAGCCACGGTCCACCAAAAAAAGTTCATGATCAAAACCCAACCCCTATCTGCTGAAGTAAAGCAAAGGCCTTTTGCTTCTAAAGAAAAGGCTCATCTCCAAATAATGGCTGCAGAGACTGTAACCAAAAAGTAGCGACTCTGCTCAAAAGATCAAGGAGACCTTCTACAACAGATATAAAATATTCTGCCTCAATGATGCCATACCAGAAAAAGTCCAAAAGAAACTTCTGAACTTTTTCTAAAAAAAGGCAATTAAATTATTAATGACTAGCACCTGCTCTCAAAGGAGAGTCGAGGCAAACACCATTTCCACCTTTGTAACCTCCTCTCTAACTTTTCCATGACTCCTTCCCAATTCCAACCCCAATTATCAGTCCTAGCATAATTCCCAGTGCTTCAGCTCCACAGTAGCACCCCTGACCCCCACCTGCGCCCCAACCCCCTGCCCCACCCTGATCCCCTTCCCGCCCTCCGAACTCATTGATCCCAGCCTGGGGCACCCTCCTGCACCCCAAATCCCTCATCCCCAGCCCCACCCCAGAGCCCACACCCCCTCCTGTGCCCCAACCCCCTGCCCCAGCCCTGATTGCCCGCCCTCTGACCTTTTCGGTCCCAGCCCACAGCACCCTCCTGCACTCCAAACCCCACCCCAGAGCCCGCACCTCTCCCCCCCAGCACCCAAGCCCCTACCCCAGCCCGGAGCCCCCTCCCATACTCCAAACACCTCAGCTCCATCCCCCAGCCCAGAGCCCCCTCCTGCACCCAAACCCCTCATCCCCAGCCCCACCCCAGAGCCCGCACCCCCAGCCGGAACCCTCACTCCCTCCCTCATCCCAACCCACTGCCTCAGTCTGGAGCCCCCTCCTGCATCCTGAACTCCTCATTTTTGGCCCCACCCCATAGCCCACCCCCCCAGCCAGAGCCCTCGTGTCCTCCCACACCTCAATCCCTGAGCCAGCCCAGTAAAAATGAGCATGTGAGGGTGGGGGAGAGTGAGCGACGGAGGCGGGAATGGAGTGAGCGGGAGGGGTGGTGCCTCGGAGAAGGGGCGGGACAGGGGGTGGGGCAAGGGTGTTCGGTTTTGTGCCTGTAGAAAGTTGGCAACCCTACGTACAGCTCTGAGGGAAAACTCATTGCAAAGTTCCTAATCCCCACAGGATCTTAATGCACTTGGCCTGAGGGCGTCTTGAAGTGGTCAATCATCTTCTGCTGTGCACGAAGCAAACCAAGAAAAACTTTCTTTCCAAGCCAAAGAAAATCTTAGAAGGCACATCCATTTGAGAAAGGCCCTGACATTGGGCCCTAGCCAGTGCATTCTAAACTTTGTTATCCAATAGGTCATGCAAAAGTTATTTTTTATGTTTCAAGCTCTCATGCAACCCAACATCATTACTTCCATGAACTTCCTATATCTGTTATTCCATTGGTCAAAGGGACATGCACTTTGGTCATCAGTTTTTTTCAGTCTATACCATTTCTGTTTGTCAAACACACACACAGAGACAGGTCTCATAGTATGCTGAGCGGACAAGAAAGACTGGTTTCCTGACAATCTATCTGTCACCTCTACTCCACGTTTCCCCTTCGTCTCATCCAGAAAACTCCCCTCAGGGAGTTCAGCACCCAAAGAATCTGTGAGTTCATCATCCCTCACACTCTCAGACTGAGTGTCACTACTGACCTCGACAGGGGGAACCTCAGAATTCCAGCAGTACAAATTTGGTAACAGAGTGGAGAATCAGGCCCAGGTCTTCTACGTTCTTTTGTTGTAAGGGTTGAACATTCTGATTCTGGTGCTGTCAAGGTTCTATTCCCTTTAGCTTGCATCTGCTTGGGTTTTAGTGCACTCCTTTGATCGTCCATCTCCCATTTTAGCTGGCCAGTCTTACCTTCTTCTTGAAGCACCACCTTCTTTTCATTTCTAGGTTTCCTGATCCTATTGTTGCAAGCAGCTACCTGCATTTCCATTTTAGCTGCCTGGACAATGACGAATTGGCCTTCTAGTACTTGGCTTTATATCACTTCTACGTTTATGAAATAGGCCCAGATTAGGAGATCTTTTTGACTGGGACACACTCTGGGAAGCCTTTGACAGCTGGTTGCCCAAGCCCATGGCTAAAGACACAAAGGAACTCCCTTCTCTCCCTCCTTTGGAGAAAAGTTGTTTAAAACCATTGGGGGGCTCATGACAGTTTAGTGCCTGTTGGAGAGCATTCTTAAAGTGCAGTTCTACTTTGAAAAGGTAATCTGTAAAAAAATGATATTGTCTCTAAATGATTTCCTTATCAGTTGTGGATGGTTTACAAATAAAACAATGCATTCTCTAATTGCTGGCACTATAAACTTCACTGGGATCTGGGAGTTAAACTGGGTTCTTTTCTTTTTGCACGTTATCACCAGGTGCTGCATGTTGGCTTGTGTCCTTAGTGACCCTTGTGCAAGCTCACTGCCTTCAGCATTCAGTTAGTTTCCCATGTCATCGTCCTCATGGAGCAGAACCAGTAGCAAGTTGCACCCAGGACATCAGAGGCAGATGAAGACATCACAGCCTGCTACTTTTTCTTGAGTCCAGTATTAGTTACAATCCTGGCCTAAGTGGAATCCTGTCAGGGCTTAGATTCCATAGTACAAAGGCCTTTATGAATACCTAAAATAGATATAATCTACACATGGGGTAGGGAGAGGAGAGTAAAACCTGCTTTCCCACCCTTTAAAGTGTCTTGTAGCCTGGGGGAAATCGGGAGAAGCACACCCATCCCGGGCAAATTCCTTCCTAGCAGCATGTCAAACGAGCACAAACATGAGGAGTCTTTCATAGTGTGGCTGAACATAATTTACATATCTTAAACCTCCTTAAATCTAGGGACCAAAACCTATTCTGATTCCTCCCAGAGTGTCAATTCCATGTCTTTTTGCAAACATGCCAAGCCACTGTCAAGGTGAATAATGGCTGTAGGGCTTATTTAAGGTTTATCCTCCAACATCATGACTTTTGTTGGCGTTTGATGATAACTTCTGCTTTACTATATCTGGGGGAGAAGATTATAGAGGACTTAACATTCAGGACAGAGAGGGAGGTTTTATCTGCAAATCAGGAAGCTAAGAGCGAATTTAATTCTGCTGCCTTGTATAGGCACATGACAGTTGTCGGGGCTTTCAATATGTGATCTTACTCCACAGGGCTATGTACTGTCGATATTTTATGTATGTAACAGGCATAGTATAATGTATACCCTGTATACTCTATTGCAGGGCTGACCGAAAATGTGCCTATGGTCTCCAATCTACACAGTAAATTCTATGTCAGCATTAGATACATTAAACAATTGAGGGTTTTATTGAATTAAATATGAAAATGGTTAATTCAGTCAGTACTGTATCTCCCCTGTAATTTAATTTGAGATTCAGTTTATTTTATGGTGCCCCAAATGTTTGTTTACAGCATGCTGCAGACTTTTGTATCAAAACTGAGTAACTGAATAATAGAAGTAGCCAAGAGGGTGCTGGGAGTTTTGTCACTTGACTAGCAAACAATTGGGGGTTTTGGCCTTTGCAAAAATGTGGACGCAGTTTGGGTTTATAGAGCAAGGACATTAGCTAAATGTTAAAAGATCAGCAGTGCAATAGTTAACAATACTTTGATAGTGAAATTTGTAGACGATCACACTTTATTGTGTCAGGCGGTTCAGACTGAAGTGGATATTGATTTATACTTGATTCACATTTGGAACATTTTTCATCACAACCAGACAGGCTAGAAACTTTGTTTTAAATGAAACTTTGGATTTTAGAGCCCAAGTGAGTAACTAAAAGTTTATTCTGCAACGATTTTAAAAAAAGCAAATTTCTAACCCTCCTGGTTACAGAGAAAAGCTGGAAAATAAGAATCCTAAAGGCTCAAAAACCAGAAGGCAAATATAAAGGATCCAAAATTCATTTTTACTTTTTAAAAATTGCATGTTTTTTAAGCTGTCATGATTTTGGGGGGGGGGGGGGAGAGGGAGGGAGGGAGGCAGCGCTGACCCGTGGTTTTTGAATGCTTGGGGTTGGAAATATTGCAGCCTTCCTGCTCTCTCACAGCTCATGCAGTAGAGGCTCATACCTGAAGCTCCAGAGGTGTCCCAGGTTTGATCCTGGCCAAGGATGACCAGGGTCTGTCTGTGTTACACTTGCCTAGTGCTCTCACACACACCCTGTTACTACTCTTAGTGTAATTACATGTTATTGCCACTTGAGGTCAGCAGCTGCTGAGAAAAAGCCATCAAGTTAGCAAACACCATCTTGCTTTGTTACTCCATTTTCATTTACTTTAGACTACATGAAGATGAATGTGTTCTTCACACTCATCCATCCATTAGCATTGTAATTCTTCAAAAGCAGAGGACTCCTTTTGTAGGAACACAAACTTCAGTAAGTATGCTTCCTTCTGAGTCAGCACTGAGCAGTGTCCTGGGGAATGGTGCTATGGAGTGCTGACTGGCTTCACAGAGCGGTCTTGGTGCCTACAGTACTAGAGAATGGTGTTCTGTATGATGTGATGGTGGTGACTCAGTACCTAGCAGTAGTAACATTTACATGATACTTTTCACAACAAGTAGGTGTTTTAACACTGGCATCGTGGCCAAATCTCAGCTCATGTGTTTACTTTTTTCTCCTTTTCTTCCTGTGGTTTCATCTGGTGAATCGTTTTTAATTTCCTGGCCTAAGTAGTTGTGTAGCGTTGCTAGTCAATACACACTGCGCTCCATCCCAGAAATGTCTGCATTTCAGTAGTGTGAAATTATCCCCCTGCATGAGTGATGCCAACCGATATTTCTGGAGAACCTTTCCTCCAAAGATCTCTAAGCACTGGACACACTTAACAAACAATATATTTGGGGAGCAGTGTATTGATCACTGAAATGAATTAGGGAAAATATAGGTTAAATATTAGGAAATGCTTTATAGCTAGAAGAACAAACTGCCAAATGAGGTTGTGTAATTGCCATTGCTAGATATTTGTCAAGGCTTTACATACGCACCCATCTATCAGAGATGATTTAAGGATAGTGAAATCAGTCTTACCCCAATGCAGGGATGTTGACTGAATGAGTCACTTTAGGTATATTTCACCCCCAAATAATTATTTTAATGCTTCCCACCTTACCCTAACCAGAGATACAACAGCAGACATGGTTTCAGCATAAAATCATAAGAAAATAGCCCCTTCCTCTCAAACATACCCCAAACCTAAATGAAAGAAGGAACATGTGATAGAAAGTAGAGCCAAAATCGATGTGACCTTTATTATTTTAACAGCATCTTTCAGCACAATTACAGAGTTACAGGGCTGCAGAGAACAGAGTGGGAGTATAAAATAACAAAAATAAATAGAACAGGAGCCAAGGAGGTCAGCAGGAGTTGGCTGGAATCAGGTGGTGAAGGGCAGATGGAGGGTTCAGATTGGTCAAAGGCTTTATGATTCAGCCACCAAAGTTATGAATTCTGGAGAAGAGAAAATTTGTTTAAAAATAGCAAGAAAAAAGTAAATTAAGAAGAAGCATGTTACAGAGGTTCACAGCGTCACTGAGACAGCAGGGTCAACTGCATTAACAACCTTTCACAATAATTGAATGGCTCATAAACCTAAATGCATCAGAGGGTCAGATTGTGGGTCAGAAAACATCACAGTGAAGCTAAAACATTTTTGAGATGCCAAAGAGGGAATTCAGGATATGTCAATCCACGCAGACTGCCTGTTGCTGCCTGGTTGGTCAGCCTCTTTAGTTGTGCAGTACTCCTTAGTCACAAAGTCAGTTTCCTTTGTGAACCCAACAGACATAAGCTAATAGGAAGAAGGCAAGCACTGGATATAAATTTTGTAGTGAGATGGAGTCCGCTCTGTCAGTGGCTGGCAGCACCTCTGAAAGACTTTTCATAGCACTTGTGCCCCAGTATTATAAATATATTAAATATAATTCATAATAATAATTGGCAAACTGACAGAAGCCAGTACATTTTAAAAGTCTAAGGCTGAGATTCCATCTGCTTTAAAATCTAGGTGAAAACTTGGCTCCTTTGAAGTCAATGGCAAAACTCCCATTGACTTCTTAGGGCCAGGATTTCACCCTGTGGCTTTTATTACTGTGTATTTACAACTGTAATGGTTTAAAAAAATTGATGTATTTGCATTTATTTTCCTTGTGTTTTGGTTAAACAATAAATCTTTCAGCAAAGATTATAAAGCACAGGAAAGGTATGTTTGCATCTCAGTAACTCTCACCACATTGAGCTTTGAATACTGTATTACCCAAGGAAGTCATAATTCCTCTCTCTATACAGACTTGGAATGGTGATACGTGAGAATACTGGGTAAAGTTTTGAGGACCTCAGTGTATTAAAAAAGATACTGATAAACTGAAGTGAATTTAAAGAAGGGCAACAAAGCCGATGAAGGGTTTAGAGGGCATATTCTACAAAGGGGAGGCTTAAGGGATTTTAACATGTTCAACCTAGAGAAAATATGACAAATGCGGGATGTAACCAGCTGTAAATATGTGAGAAGAATTTACTGAAGTGCGAAATAATGAGGAGCAATGCCTTGAAATGTAAAAGTGTGGAAAATGGATCGTAGACATTAGGAAGCAATTGCTAACAATGAGGTCAATAATGTAAGCGCAGTGACATAGTAGAGGTGTTCCAGAATGGTTTTGATAAACGCTAATAGGCCGGCAGAGATGCCAATAGGGGTTATATTAAATCCACATGTATTAATTAATTATTCTGTAGGGTATAAATCCAAACTAGGATTAGTGGTGCAGAATATGCAACATAAAAGAGGGGTAAGGCCCAGGCAGTGGGTATGTGAACTGGAACAGTTTGACTGATGAGTTAAATGTTGCACAACCCGGCTTAAGAGGAAGCAAAAAAGCACTTTGATGGGAACTCAGAATATTCAGGGCAGAAAGAGAAAAACCTGTGATTGCTCAAGCCACCACATGAAGGAAACTCATGGTGGGAAACGCAGCCTTCATATGGACAAAATCTTTCATGCCTCCATAAGGGAATACAACCGGTGTTTAATGTATATCAGATAGCACACTCAGTATATTGGCAATATTAGAATTTAATCCTTTTTCTAACATGTAGTATATATGGAATAAAATGCAAATAAATTAATCATGGTTATAGCCAGATATTTTCTAAAGTATATAGTTATATTGATGCTATTATTGTATATTGTCAACATAGTTCAAGGCTATTTATTTAATAAAATACATCATGTATATGAATAACCTATCTATATTTTACACAATGTCTATGAATGATTCCTATATTTCCAATATATCATATTTAAGTATTATAAACAAATTCCAGAGTTCTAATTATGCAAAACTTATTTTCACTTTATTCTGTAATGCTCTTTGGCCCATCAGCAGACTTTTCCTCAACATTGCAGAGGACCCAGCAGAAACCCTGCGGTATTTCATTGAACTACCAGAGGTAATCTCTGTGAATTTAATATAGACTAATCATTTCTCTCTCCAAACTGGTAATAAATTATTTTGGGATACACAAGATTGCAAAAGAGAGAAACTCATCGGAGCATTTTTTACCCCCTCCTGATTTTTCTTCTAATTTTTTTTTTAACTTGGGCCAACAAATAGTTGATTTGAATTCTGAACATCTTTCATGACAGAGTTCTGAGAAAATGACTGGTAGAATCAGAAGTATTTCCAGAACCTCAGCTGAGTGGAGCTTGAATGCATGTACTAGATAAAGGTTGTGATCTACAGATCTTTTCCCTGTAGCACATGGCTTCTGACATCACAGACCTACCAGTGTCAGGCAGCTGGAGGAACTGAAGGGTATGATTTATATGTCCAATAGCTAACACACACAAGAGATCAAAAAATGATCTCAAGTACAAACTTTCCTTTCTTTTGTTTTCTCTTGCACCCTTGGAATCTGACCATGTGATTATGATGTCTTCCAGCTGAGGGACTGTGGAAGGCTAGACTCACCTCCCCTGAAACTGACTATGTTGCCTCAGTAGCATTCCCCCTTCAGTCTGGGAGCTGAGGTCTGGAGGATGGTCACCCTCCTAGATAACATGGACCTGGGTTTGGAGGTTGTTTTGGTCCCTCAATTTTGACTGAATCCAATGAAAGATGAAGGGATTCATTACCTCTCAAGAGACGGGTCAGCACCTTGCAGGAGTAGGCCCCGTGTTTTCAACACTTCTAGATTGGCAGGCCAGCCCCAAAATACAAATCTTCATCCATTTAGCCAGAAGTATAGATAAATTATTGGAATAATTCCTGAATTGTGTGTGGAAGCAGAGATGAGTTCTGAACAGCAGATCTGAGAGATCATTCCTAATCTGAGACATGTTTCTGAAGGAGGCTCCATAGGACAGCAGAGATGGAAGTCTACAATGAAAGACCTGAGGAACAGGTGGACCTGGCATGCTCAAATCAATCTTCAGAAGGCACTGAATGCCACTCCTTCATCTCTCAGAACTGTTATGGGCTGCTGGGAACTACACTGAGGCGACTCAGGGGATATCCAATTCATTACCATCATCTGCAAAAGGCTGGATCTCCATAGTCAGCTAGTGATTGATGAGGCTGGTGTTTGAAAACTTGACCCAAGGGATGGACCCAGGGTGAAGGAGGACAATTCATTTATTAGAAAAAAATCCAGTGTTTCTGTAGCAGAAAATATAGCATCAAAATCGAAAAATATCAAAACTAAGAAATAGCTGTGGGAGTTCCAACTTGCAAAGGCTTTAATGGTTGGGGAATCAGGCATATTGTGAGACAGAGCAAAGTGTCTCAAACATGTCGCTTATCACCATTTCCCCTCGCTCTTTTGCTCTGTCCCCCACAACAGGTAACTTGCCACACACTCTACGCCTCAATGGTGCAGGAGTTTGCCCGTAGAGTGAGGTTCGGGAGGGAGGAGAGCTCTGGAATGTTGCTCGGTGGGGGTGTGGCCAGAAGTGTGTGAGGAAAAAGAATCTGGATCTTGATTCCCTTCACACTTGCACTAGTGTAAATCCACAGTAACTCCACAGAATTCAGTGGACTTACACAGGTGTGAAACTGATGGGAGAGGCTCAGGCTAAGGAGATACTCCAGATTGCTCTCATAGAATAGGTCTGCTCCCAGGCATTACTTCACTTTTTTTTTTTTTAATGTTGGCCACATCATTAATTTAAGAGACGCCAACACCGTTCTCTTTCATATAAGCCAAGACGAGTCTGAAATATTTCATAAGTAGAGTTTTCTTTTAACTGAACTGAGATTGCTCCTGTTTCGCAGTCGTGGAGGTATCAAGTTGGTCAACCAACTATGAGCATCCTTACAAGGATCTTCAAATGACTTGATTAGTGCAAATTGCACTCCTGTCCAGATCTCTGGGAATGGAGCCACTAATTTGAGTGGGACTAGAAAGGTTCTGTCAGTAATAAAGTATGTGAAAGTATCTGAGATTAATGACATAGAACCCTGAGTTCAAGACTGCTGCTAGTAGTCAGCAACAGCTCGCTTTGCTCATATGCCACTGTGACCTAATCAGGGCCTGAGAACTTAAGAGGATTTAGCCTAGAAATAGGCTCATAGACATTCTTCTACTGGTGTGCTGTGGTCAGGCAGCTAAGCTTATCTTATTTGTCACCTCTCTCTTGGGTAATTTTGTATGTCATCCCTTCTGTTTCTACCCTATAAACTGTGAGATCATGTTGGGTAACCTCACTTTGTCTTGTATTTTGCACACCATTTGAAGACAACACCTTTATAAATCCAAGAGAATGGATAATACTAAGAGACAGGACTATCTGAAGGAAAAATCGAGATGTTTCTAGTTTTCACCCTATCAAAGGGGCTGTCAGGATGATGGGAGGTTACAAAGTGATTTTCTACTGCTGAGCTGACATAATGCTCCGGATAGAACCCCCGCTTCCACCTCCTCTCTTATAATGGAGGGAAAGGGTTCATTTGGACCTGCACATCTTCATATCTGTTCCAACGAGCTTCAGTAATGTGGAGGAGAGAAAAGAAGAGGGAAAGGGAGTAAGGCAGTCTGTGGACTTGTTTGATAAGAAGTTGCCAGGAAGAGCAAAATATCAGTTTCCAAATTTCTTGTGCCCCTTTCTTGTAAGCCTGATGATATAATCTTGATAGTTAATGAAGTTAAATAACAGGTTTCCCCATTTCCCTGTGAAGATTATTGGCGCCACACATATTGTGGGAACTTGGATACACAGTGATGGCATGAAGGTTACACAATGAACTTACTCAATACTGAATGTTAAGAATTTGCTTTGCTAAGCCATCAGAAGTCTTGCATCACGTTCTCATTTAAGTGAAACAGCATTTTTTTAATCAAGGAGAAATGCTGCTATTCAGCTGCTCTCTCGCTCTCTCTCCCTGCCTCCAAATTCAGCTCCTGTAAACTCTGAGGGCCTGATCCTGAACCCATTGCAACCAATGGAAAGACCCCACTGACTTCAGTGAGGGTTGGATGGGGCCCTTTAGCTCTCTGCCCTGTGAGTGCCTTTGCTGTCTCCCATCCTGTGCTAAATCTGGGTTTCTATGAACTGCTCTCTCTAGTGTTGGGACTCAGCTTCTGCACCAAGGAAGGTACCAAAAATTTAGCAAGCCCTGAAATGTAACTAAGTCCTAATCTGCCCTCCACAAGGTCACAACTGGCAATGAAGCCTATGGTGCTTATACCTCTGTACTAGGGGCAGAATTTGATCCTCCCTGAAGCCACCTACCATCAATGCCGATTTTGCCATCGCCATCCTTATCTCCAGCAGCCAGGAGTGTCTTGGTTTCTTTATCAGATAGGTCTCTGCCATTAGGGGTGAAGCCCTTCAGTAAAAATCTAAAGAAAAGGCATGGAACAAAGAGGAGGCTGGGTCAGTAGGGTTTAACATTCCTGGTTTGTAGAGATGACTAGCAGTGGTGTTGAGACATGCAATTGAATCCAGGGACCTGGCCCCGGTTGGTGACCTTCTTCACCACACAGAAAGAACGAGTGCTGTCACCTGGAACTGTCTGAGATGGAGGAGTTGTAGTTAGACTACAGATCACTCACATAAAAGTTAGATACCGTTCTCTCCACACACATTTGATCCTACTTTTAACTGTTTACTCCCCCTGCTGAACCATGCAAACAACTGGATACTGCCCAAGTCAGGGCAGTCAGGAGTCTGAATGGGACCCCATACTCGGGTGTGTTTTACTCAGATGAAAATATGAACACATCCTCTTAATGTAAGGACATAGGGAGGACTCGTCCTGCTTACTTCAACTCGTCCTCCTCAATGAAGCCACTTTGATCTTTATCAAGAATGTGGAAAACCTTCTTTACATCTTCCTGGCTCTTCTTTTTCAGTCCCACCATTTCAAAGAACTTCTTGTGGCAGAAGGATTCGGCAGCTGCGGGAGAAGAAGAGTGAGGCTGGGTTAAGTGTAGGTTGGTTCCTGAGGCACATTGGTATAGATGTTCCTGATTTTCTCCCTCTCTGCCACAAAGAGCCCTCCTTCTTAATCCTACCCCTAGAGGCCACAAGGTCAGGGGCCCCATTGTGCTAGGCCTTGTACATATACAGAGCAATATGCAGTCACTGCCCCAAAGAGCTTAAACTCTGAATAGACAAAGGGTGAGAGACAGTGCCCCCGCTGTACAGAGGGGGGGAAGTGACTTACCCAAGGTCATCCCTCGAGGCAGTGAGGGAGCTGGGAATTAAACCTAGGTCTCCTCCCTTCCCATCCAGTGCCTACGCTGTGAGATCTCCCAATGAGGAGTAAGAGCATTCACCTGAATCCTGAACTGGAGTCAGAATGTACCGAACATATTTTTAAAACTTCCTCTTTTGGAAATCAGAGTTCTGCCCGGCTCAGCCGCGCAGGCTGACAGGATAAGGCCTGTCTCTAGTTTATGGTGACATCTCCCGTTTCCTCGTTTCCCACACGGAGCCAAAGGGACATGCAGAAGTAGTTTGTATTCTGGGGCACGGTCCGAGGGACTGCTGTGCTGCATGGCCCCTGCAAGATCGTGTGCTGCACAAGTAGGGGGGAAAGATGAGGTTATCTGGTCCACTTCTCCCTTCCCTCACCAGCACCTCCACCCATATGGAGCCCTATAACAATGTGGGCTGGAGAGATGTTAGGGGAAATCAAAGTGCAGTGGGCTTCCGTGTTTGCAAAGCATCCTTATTCCACTAGCAGCATCTCTGGGTCTACAGCAGCATAAGGGGGTTCGGTCTCGTGGGAGCTGCTTGAGTCCTTAGCCGTAGCTAATTCCACCCGGGGCAAAGTGCCCGGGGACTTTGTGACGGTACTAGAGCCATGGAGGTAGCTGCCCGAGCGAAGAGAGCGCGGCCCGATGTCCCTTCAGCTCCGGGCTGCTGAGTTTCCTGGCTGGGCGCTCTGTGTGTGTGTGTGAGGGGGGAAGGTCACCTCGCGAGCAAGAAGAAAGAGGCTTCCCCCTTTGCAGGCTGGAAAGGGAATTTTAGTTCTGGGGGCTTGGATCGTGTTCACCCGAGAACACGGATCCCGACGCTTGCTTGGCAGAAGCCCGAGCCGGAGATGCAAGGGCATGCGGTTTATTTGGGGGTCACCTGTCGAACGCTGGCGGAGAGAAATGGGGAGAGTTTGAAACGGGAGGCATCGATCTGTGCCTGAAGTATGGAGCACTGCAGCCATCTGTCCTGCGGGAAGCTTCTGCAACCCAGCAGGCTTATCTCTCTCTCTCTCTCTCTCTCTCCATCTTCAGCCTGAAAAGTAAAACCCACATGGGGGGCCCCCCTAACAGGACAGACCTCAGCAGTTGCGTCTGCCACTGAAACAAGAACCGAGAGCTCTGCAACGCCGGGGACTAGATTTGGGGGAGGCTGGGGGGAGCTGCGGGGTGTCCCCCAGGCTCTGTTCCCCACCCCCAAGGCATGCCCTTCCCTAGTGTGGCTACAGCTTTGTTCCGTTTGTAAATATCTCGTGCCTAGGAACCGAGTCTGCTTTTGCTACCTACTTCTCCTTAGAATGAATGGAGCGTGTCACGTCTCCAGTGTCCAGGGGAAGTTTGCAGAGGACACATCCCTGGGTTTAATAAGCCCGACGTGCTCAGGTTGCACTTTTCTCCCCATCCCCGTCCGATGTTTTATCCAGCCGGCTCCTCTGACCATCCCCGAGCTGGGCACAATTGCACCACAGCACCGCACTGAGAGAGAGGAAAAGCTACTCACCCGAAAAGGCTCCCACAGCCGCCTTGATCTCCTCCGCGCTGAGCAGGTCCGTCATCGCCATCCTGCCGCTGGGTGAAGGGAGAGGCGAGTGCGAAAAGATTAAAAAGTGCCTCTCTCATCATTCCTGCGCATATGACTCAAGCTGCAGTGCCGGCTGGGGACGGCACACCTGGAAGGGCTGGACCCGTGCCAGCTAGCGCCCCCCCTCGGGGGGGAAGTGCCGCTAGCCCGTTTGCACCGCCCGAAGTGGGCCGCGGAAACAAGCACGCTGGGGCACGGGTGTGGGTGGCTGTGCATGGACGGGGGGCACTTCTTTGGGAGGCGGGAGGCTAAGCCCCGCTGGAGCAGCGCCAGGGGCCGATCTAGGCTGGCAGAGGAGTTGTGTCAAGGGCAGCGTCAAGGGCGCTGAAGGGTGGGGACACTAGGGCAGATCCGTGCGGGAGGTGC
>NW_020664598.1:4421345-4434541 GCF_002925995.2 Terrapene triunguis | reverse complement strand
CGCTGAAGGGTGGGGACACTAGGGCAGATCCGTGCGGGAGGTGCCGGCACCTTGGCTGCACATCGAGTAACTAAAACAAGGGCAGGGGCGTGTCATGCATTCCAGCACAGCTGCTGGCCCGACCCCGCCACTCCTTCCCGTTGAAGGCAACGGGGTGGCTGCGCTGCGTAAGCTTTTGAAGGATCATCGGGCCCAGAGACGAAAGAGGCTTCGGGAGAAACTTTGTTCATCCTCTCAATGACTCCTCCTCATCTGCTTCGTAAGGGAACAAGCCCCTCCCCGCCCCCAGTCCAGGTATAGTTCTCGTCCCGCATAACGCCACTGAGCGCACGGAGGGGGGAGCGTTAAGATGTTGGGGTCCTTTTGTTTAACAACGGCGTCACCTCACTGCAGGACGGACGGTGGGTTGAATCTTTGGCACCGTCTCTTCCCCATTTGGTGTATTTGCTCGTGGCAGGAGCGAGTCACTCCTTTCTCCGCAGGCAAACCACAGCCCCGCGCACAGAGGGCGCCCGGGTGTCTGGGTCAAGCCCTGAGCAGCTCTCCCCTAAGCAGCGGCTAAAGCGGACCCATACAGAGCCGGCCTTGTGCCAAACCTAAAGTGCAGCAGCGCGAATCAGACTCAGTTCAGTTTCCCTGTCCTGTGCTCCGACCCGAGCGAATTCTCTCGCCTCCCCCCTCGCTCCTTTGAGGAGCCGGGGCGCTACGAAGACATTTGCCAGGTCGATCGCAGCTTCATTTGGCCCTGAGCAAAGATCAAGAGGGTGACAAAGTCTTCCCCCATCAACCGCGCCAACTCTTAGCCTATGCCACGCGTCCCTCAGATTTCATCCCAGCGACCCCCAGCCATTTAGGAGAAACAGCAAAACGCCCCTGACAGATCTCCAGAATTCAGCAGCTGCTCACATCCTCTCCTCGGCACTTGCATACCAGAGAGAAGCCCCTGCTTGTGTCCCCTGGGATTGGGCCCTGGTGGACGGGCCCTGGAGGCTCTCTCCAGTCGGCTGCTACCCACAAAGTATCCGGGTGCTAAACAGCTGTTTCTCCCCCGCCTTGCAACTCGGAGTTTCTCCCCCTCCGTGGCTGAGGCTCACTGGTCCCTTGAGTCATAGAGCCTTCTTTGGGGCCAGGGTGCACCCCGGGTTAGCGGCAGGCAGGCAGGCAACAGCCCATGATGTAAATATAAAGTAACAATAAAGCCACCACCGCCAAGCAACGCAGACAGCCCCCTGGCAACAACAGCCAGCCTGCACCCCCGCTGCCCCAGGTACAGCAGCTGCTGGGCAGAAACCTGGGACTCCCTTGCCAGAAAGGATGGAGCACTCTGCAGAGCATCCAAACGGCTGCCCTGAGAGGCAGAGGGAGCTGAGGTTTAAAGAGCCAATTTCCTTTCTGCAACAGGGGGCTTTGGTGTGTAAGGTTTGTTAACGGGTCTTGCGGGAGATGCTGTTGTTTGCACCACCCTTCCCTTTCCCCCCCTCCCATTTCCCCCTTGCTTTCCCTCCATTGCCCCTGACTATGTAGTCATTTCCCCCTCCACAAGGCCATGTCCCTCCTCCTCTGGAGTCTTCCACTTGCAGGCAGTTGGCTCGGAAGAGGGGCTCTCTGCTGTCTCCCTTTGCTGTTATTTATGGGGGAGGGGGTGGATTTCCCCTTGTTTTCCCTCAGGCTGAAGTCCTGCTCTCCCCCTCTGCCAGGACGGATCGATCCTTGCTGTGGAAGTGGGTGAGTTGTTCGCTACTTACCTTCTGAATGCTCCTAAGTGCTGTGTGAAGGGCTGCTAGATTTGGAGGTGGCCAAAGGAGGTGACAGCCAGGCTGGGAACCCCACTTATATAGGCTCCTGGCCTTTTCTATTTTCGGCGGGTGATACCCCCTCCTCACCGGTGTCAGCTACCCAGGGACACACTCAGTATCACATTCACCTCCCCCCTAGCTAATCAAGGGGCACTATTAATAATCCTTGGCACCCATCTTCCCCTAGCTCCCGAAACCTGTTCCCTTGGCAGACTGGCAAGCGACGCTTTTATTGCGGAGTTTGTAGCGCTAAGGGTTCAGTTTGACATCTGGGACGAATGGCTCCCTCAGTGATCACCGAGAGCCCTGCTCAGAAGGGGAGCCCCAGGTGAAAGGGGCCCCGCTGTAGCTGGGAAGAAAGGGGTGGGAAGATGCACCCTACTCAAGGAGGCATCAGAGACTAAGGGGAAGCAGGTTTAGGGATCGGGGATCCTGTCACTTCCTTGTCTGCTGCCTTGGCAAATGCCCTCTTCTTACAAGAGGCAATAAGGTCTTCCCCTCCCCAAAGCCGGCCTACACTGAAAGTGTTACCGCTTGACCCTGATTTCCTTGCTAAGGTGGAATCCTGCTCTCAGACAAGACTGAGCCACAGTGAATAATCTTCTTTAAAGAGACAAGGTGGGTGAAGTAATATATTTTATTGGACCTACTTCTGTGGGGAGACAAGCTCTTCTTCAGGCCCCCTTTAACACAGAAGGGCCAGGAAATGGAGCTGTCTCATCTCGATCCACTGCTATCTTCTGGCAGGTGCTCATTACTATTGATTTATTGACTGCTTTGTATAGTTAGTAAAATAAGAATAATAATTAAGTGCCACTGAGCCCCATGTGCCCTTCAGTATTTTGGGGAGGGCACTTCCCTTTGCTATTTTCATTTCCCCTGGCTTTTTTACAGAGGCTCGCTAATCACACTGATCTATCTTCTGGATGTTTGTTGCTGAAAAAAAGGCATCTCTTTTCTTTTATTTCAGGGCTTGTTAGCCAACTGCTCTCAAGTGCAGAACCTACACAGGTTGCTGGGAAATGGTCAGCCACATCAGTAACACATCTGGAGCTCTCCTCTGGGGAGTTATTTTCCTGGTGTGAGTGCTGGATTCCAGAGGGGAGGGAACATAACGGAGGTATAGGCAAGGTAACTGAACCCAAATACTGCATCAAAGCCCTCTAGTTTCTGCATCACTCTGGTGCTGGATTTGGTGGCACACTGGAAGTTCTCCAGCAGCTTGAGGCAATTTCAAAATTTATATGGAATCAGCTCTGAAGCTCAGTTGAGTGTCCCTCGGGTTATTTATCACATGTTCACTTTCTTGTACATGCCCTTGAATTTCCAGTGCACCACAGAATTTAGTTCAGACAATGGTAGGATGGAGATGCTGTTACATTTTGGGGGTGATGCTGAACTCCTTGTTCCTCCCTCCAGCACCCAGCTGCCCCACTGCCCTGCCTCTGGGTGGAGGAGATGGTGTATCTAGTTATTTTATGATTTAGCTGATGTTTATGTTCTTGAATGTTTCCCTCAGGTGGGATGGCCACTAAAGCAGCATGGACCCACAATGTGCCCTTTGCTGAAACCTGCAATGTGGAGTTTGTTGCTCATGTCACCAATTCCTACCTGACTGATGTGGTAACAAGAGTAAATGCTGATTTGGGGATGCCAGCATCCTCTTGGGTGTTTGTAAGAGGTTCTATTCCCCCTCCTCTTGGCAGCTAGCAGGGCAGCCTTTCCCTCTTATTTTCTTCTTTTACCTGGTTTGAGGAGATGGGGGCTGTATGTCTTTCCTCCTGGCCTGTGGCTTACCTGCCTTTTTCCTCCCTTCCATCTGGCATGATGTGTGTCTTTGTCCACCAGTGGAGACCGAGAACCCAGCCGCTAATGCAGAGCAAGTGGAGTGCTAGTCAATGTGATTGCCTTGTTTAGTCCAGCAGTGTGAAAGCCACACGGATTAGAGGAAGAGACTGAAATCCTTTCTTATCCATCGAGGTGGTTCCTACTGAAGCCTATTCACAAAAAGGGAAGATAATCCACACCCTGCTGTCAACAGACAGGGAGTGAGGACACTGTCAGATGGTAATTTACCTGACAATAGTTTATTAACTAATATTTTTTCCACTTGGTGAGATTGAGATGCAGACCCAGACTCCTCTGGGTCACTGCTATGAATCCAGCCCAGGTCCGGAGTCACTGAATGTTGTTAGAACCTGACATTTGATCAGAGAAAGTTTGCCTATATGAAATTAGTTGGGTAGGGAGGGTGTCTCATCACACTAATCAATAGACATGTAGCTGCCACCTCAGCCGGCGGTTTCAGGAGAGGTCAAGAACTGAGTAGGCCTTGGAAACTGAATTCACTTTTCTCTTTTAGAGTATGTCTTCCTTGCAGAGTTAACTTGGGCTCTTACTTGGGTGTTTCCCCTGGGCTCCCTACCGTCCACACACACCAACCTCTGAGCTAGGTTTGGAGGTGCTTTAAACCGGAGTTAACTGACCCAGCTGAGAGAAACCCTCCGGGTCAGGATTGGTGCACATTGGTAGCTCATTAGAAAGGAAGCTTGCAGTGCTCCATGCTGTATCTGTTATGTGGATAAAAAGAGACTTCAGTCTGCTGGGCTGCCAATCTGACACCTTTCACGAACACCAAATTCCGTTTCTTATTGTTTGTTAAGTGACTTACATGATCACTTCCTTTGGGAGACTATTCCCCAGTTTTATAGCTCTAACTGACAAGAAATGTTTCCTTCTATTCAGCTTAAATTTTCCTTTCTCAACTTTATCTCATTATTCCCACTTCTATCTCCTTGGACTACCCTGAACAATTCCTCTCTCTCCTGGGCATGTGTACCCTTCAGATATTTTTACAGACAGTTATATTATCCCCCAGTCATCAGTTAGCCAAGCTATGCATAATTAGTTCTTTTTAATCGTTCCTCATAAATCAGTCCCTCTAGCCCCTTAATCATTTTTGTTGCTCATCTCTGAACTCCCTCCAGTTTTGTCGGCATCTTTTCAGCACTGAGGTGCCCAGGATAATGTAGGATTGCTTTGCTCTCTGAGCTCGTGGGCTATCCTAAACCATCTGTGGCAGTTTCTGTCCTGCTCCCAGGAAATAATCCAGGAATAATAACTCAGGCTGAAGTTGCTGGGGGTAGGGGCGCGCATAGGATGTAGTGACTGAGCACAGTGCCAATTAGATTTGAAAACAATCCCCACAGGGATTGTAATACTTAAAAGAATATCTTGGATGTCTGTAGCACGTTTCAATTAAAAGGGTCTCAAAGCACTTTATAGGGCATATGCTGTCTATAGGGATCACTTCACCCATTATTGAAATGCAGCTCGGTGCTGATCTGACCTATTGTTAGAAGAAGGGCAAGAATCTCCTAGGTGACACCATTTTCTTCTATGTCCTCATTATGAGCTGCATCCGTCCACTTCCACTTCCCCCTGCTCCTCATGAGGCTGCAGACAAACTCACTCTTCTTTTGAGGCTCCAGCTGATTCTCTTCCATCTTCTTCCTATTTAAAAAAGGGGAAAATACAGTATTGCCACTCTTCCCAGCCCTAGTGAGCTGGGAAGAGTGTCTGCCAAAAGGGTGCCCCATGCAGCTACACTGCTTGCATGTCCCTGGGACTAGCTCTGATGCAGCCACATCTGGGGTGCAATGTAACATCTCTTCTGTGCCAGAAGCCCTCTACCAATACACTTTTTTTGGGAGAAGTGAAGAATACTTTTAACTAATTCAAGTGCAGTAGGAATTATTAAGTAGGTGGAAAGTATTTTCCCAAATTGGAATTTGACCGGGGCTTTAGGGCAAACACCTTGCTCTTACAAAAAGTACTGTACCATGGAATCTTTAATGGCAACAAATGGGGTTTTGTATCTCCTTCGAAATATACATTGGAGTACTAAAGGAGCCAGTACCTAAGAGATGTTAAGCTTTAGCCTAAAAAGAAGTAAGCAAAATGCCCCACGGGTATTGGATGGAGTAGATGGGGAAAAGCCGACTCTGGTACGTGTGCATGAAATAGGGAAGGATCTGTTTGACAGACTGTGCATGAAATGTATCCCAATTAAAAGAAATCACCCATTTTTTGGAGCCTGCTGTTTGAAAGTACATATAGTGCAAAGCTCTTTTTCTCACCAGGAATAAACAATCAAACTTGTTTCTGTATACCAGTGTTCTTTGCTGAGTGTGATGATGTATCTTCTCCTGTGTGTGGGCACACACAGATTTTTGCACCTCTGCTTTCTGACTGAAATATGTCAATCTTTTTGTGTATACCAATTATCTCTATGATTTGCTTGTATGCTTTGTTACCCGGTATTGGATGTCAGACCTGCTCAAGTATTTATTAGTTTCTGTTACTTCTTGTCAGTCTGTAGAGCAGCTCCTTTATTTTACCTGCTAGAACTCTATAATCCTTGAATCAAAGTTTGTGAGTTCTAGTCTCTGAACTGGCTTCTGTGGAAATTGACTCAAAATCTAGCAACTGTAAACAGATACTTGATGCTGGAAGTAGGTCACCAGCAGGCCACTCCAGCGATGGGATTTGGGACCTTTGCTGCTCTTAACATACTGTAAATGATGTGGAAAAGAAAGTGAAAGGTCTTGAGAGGTATCAGCAGAAGGAGGGAATGCAAACCAAAACCAGTGATAGCAGTTTCTATATAAGCCCCTGGTGAGAGCTGGGCTCATCTCACTAAACAAGAAAAAAAAAATCGAGCCAAAGAAATAGATCTGTGTGTCATAAAACCTCCCAGCAACTCTCAAATGGATATCTACAAAAGGAAAAATAGCTGTTAGTCCCAGTGGGAAGCCCTGACCCCCAGGTTAGGGGAATGGAAAGAATCAGTTTTCGCTACAATAGATAGTTGTATCTATCAGGCAGTTGTCGTAATTGCCACTGTGGTGTTATTCACACTGGGGTGGATAAACCCATGTAATTATTTCCGCAGGGGTTTGTATACCGGTATAAACTAGCTCAGCAGAAAGGTGGCTACATTACTTATCCACACTTACACTAGGCTGGGGAGATGGGAGAACTGAAAGGATTTAGATCAGGATAAATGGCCTTCAATGAGACTTGCCTTCAGTTTTAGCAGTCAGGGGTCTCGTGGTAATCTGGATCCCCAGACTATGTCCCCCAAATTTGGATTGTGAGCATGCTTCCCAGTGGAAGGAATCTGGTTTTTGTAAAGATTTGTCAGCTAATCAGATGGTTTATGTCTGCTAACTCAAAGTGCAAAATGAAATGTCTTTTAATAGTCAGAAGTCTGTACAGGACTCATGTAGCTCCAGCTGTCCTGGGCCAGGCTGGACCAGGGCAGAATGAGGGGAGGCAACATGGTGATGATCCCAGAACTTCATTCTGGGATTTTTCCTGCCAACATACCAGGGAAAAGTGCTGGCTAAGAAAGTCTATTACTAGCCTGAAACAGGGAGTGAGATTCTGTCAGCTGCTAATTTACCTGGCAATATTTCATTATCTAATGGTTCTCCCCCCGCTCCCCCCCCCGAAGGCATTGAGAATGGGATACAGACCCTGCTGCCTTTAGGTTACTGGTTTGAATCCAGCCCAAGACAGTAGTAGTAACTAAAAGTCATTACTCTGTGACATCTGTTCAGTTCAATGGGCTATGTGAAATGAGCTGGAGGGCCTTAGCCCGGTTACTTACTGACAAATGTCCACATCACAAAAACAGCCTCCTGATTTGACACTAATTGGGAATCTCAGTGGAGAGTTCAAGTTTAACATAAACAATAGTTTATTACAGAGAAAGACTGTGACTTGTGCAAGGTCACGCAGGGAGCCTTTAGCAGAGCAAGGAATTGACCTGGGCCTCCTGAGTCCCAGGCACCCTACCCAATGGATCATTCTTCCTCTCTCTTCTGGTGAGCTGAGTCATGGCTGTCACAATGTACAAAACATAGAAAGATAGCACCTCTTATGGGGTTGCCCACACTGCTTTCACTCTGGGTGTGATGGAGGTCCTCTTCTCATTGGTTAACCACTTCAGTACCTGGTACATCACATGTGAAGTGTCCACCTTCTCTCTCTTGAGGTGGCTTCTTTTGCCTTTCTCAGGTGGAGTGGGATTTGATTCTCTCTAATTATTCATAAATCTGTATTTCATGGTAGTACCCAAAAGCCATAGTCAGGAGAGGATGTCTTTTTTCTCCTGAAAAGGAGAGGGTTTGCTTCTGTCTTGGGACAGGCTGGGCAGAGGGTTCTCTTTCAGGTTACATGCTGTTAATGCTACACAGACACAGACACACACTCAAACAGACAGATAGACACACACACACACACACACGATAGGGAGATAGCTCATTGCCTGCCTGCATTCTTTACATTGTGGGCATCCTTTATTACTCCTGTGGGTACAATCAGGTGACTTGCTAGCTGTTTGTCCTATTTCTTGAGCGACATACATTCCTGAGAGCGATATTTGACCTGATCACATGGCTTTGGCTAGACCCCTGCTGTTGATTTTTCTACTCAGCATGGTTAGGGGGTGATGGGGGGAGGAGGGCAGTGAACTAGCATCTGTTTCTTTGAACTGGGTCTCTTCACCTGCCTGTTTCTATGCTGTGTAGCCTGTGTTTTGTCCCAATTCCCTTCCTAGTTCTGTGTCTGGTAGCTGTGGGGATATGGGATGGCAGAATTTCAAATTCCTTCCCTTTTCCTTTCCTAGGAAAAAGTTAATACTATGCTGAGAAAAAAGACTGATAGCCTCAGAGAGAGAAATCTTCCATTATCTGCAGAGCAGGAACTGTGTGGCCCCTGGCAGCCCAAACTTCCCCATACTACTTCACCAATGTACCTCACCCTTGCCTTGCAGGGCCCACTTCTAGGTCATGGGATGGGAGTTCAGTCTCCATTGCCCTATCAGGGGCTAATCCATCTCCCACTAAAGTCAATGGGAGTCTATCCATAGTCTTTAATAGGAGTTGGATCAGGCCCTCAGTTATTGAGACTACCAACAAAGGGACTGATTAGCACCAACGGGTGTTTATTTTGTGATCAGAAGACCTGTCTGCTAGGAAGTTGGCCATTTTACATGGCCACTGAGCAACTGTTAGATAGCAATGACTTTTGACCTGGCTTGAATTTGAACAGGTGACCTAGAGGTGAAAGGCCTATATCTCATTCCACGTCTTCTTAAACGTCCGTATTTTTTTTTCTATGTATTTTTTACTGGCTAAGTTCTCTGTTGTACCTTGCCTGTTTTTGTGGCATATGCAGGTCAGTAGTTGTGCCTCTTCGGACATTGGGATAGCACAGAACTGCGCAGTTTTGGAAGGTGGAGAAACATGACAGGGTGTCACAAAACCCAACCAATTCTTTAAGTGGATTGTGTATGTAATGTTTGTGTGAGACTCTTATGTCTCACTGTCTGGGCTGAGAGCAGCCTTGGGGGTTGCAGAGGTGACAACTGTGACAGATGCTGAGAGAGTGAGAGAAAGAGAATACCTGAAGGTAAGTAATGGAGAGCAGACACACACACACACACGCACACACATGTATACCACATGTGTATGTATTGGCACAGACACCTCAAACATGCACACAGCCATAGCACGCATCCCCTCCATACATGCACACAACTGCACACGCCTGCAGGCATACTCACCCCTGCTGTGTAGTATGGGTTCAAGTGGCAGATTGCTTCCTTGGATCGGTTTTCAGTGGCAAATGCTGCGTCGGTTTGGAATAGGTGAAAGTGCCCTGAGAAACCTCTCATTAGAAGGACGGATCTCCTGGGACATTCAGTGGCTCACAGTTCCACCGAACTTAAGTGCATCTGATACACTGTACATGGGATTCCAAAGTTTAATTTAGCTTAACTCTTGGCTGCAATCAACAGCTGATAAATTTAGTTGGGGGATTAAGGAACCTTTAAGACTAATAGCTCCTTACAAGGAGCCTAAAGAGAGCAAAACACTGACATCTTCTCAAAACCTGCCTTGAAAAGTGATGCACAATGCGGTCTTATCTTTGCAAAGTAAAGGGATCATTTTGGGGGACTTTGCGGGAGACCAGCATGCTAACAGAAGGGCAGGGAAAGGAAGGTTTAGCAGTAGGGACCTTTCAGCCAATTGTTTCCTTTGCAAATCCAGGCCAAGGACATTCTGAGTGGAATGGGCTGGATATAATAACCATCCTCCTCCCAAAGTTGCTCCAGATAATAGTTTGCTAGTCAGCTCTTTCCTTCAGTGTCAGACTAACCATGACCGTGTTATGTCAGGGCTGATCTTACCTTTCTTGCCCATTGTAACACCTAAGCAGTCTGTCCTGTCTGGAGAATGTCTTTCTCTCCACTCCTTCTGGGGCAGCATGCAGCTAGGTGCACGTGTGTGAGTTCTCAGCAGAGCAGCTATGTCCTCTGAACACTGCCTGTGTGTAGCAGTGCAGAGAGGGTGAGGTGTGAGGTGGTGTCTAGTGCCGTGTGTATGCAATCAAACGAAAAGATACTCACTACATCAGTGGTAGGGAGGTTCAGCCAGACATTTCATTGGTAAAGGGACTTTAACTGATCAGAAGGTTGTCTCTTGGAGGCCTCTGTGTTGCTGTTGTTTGCTATTTTTATTGTTTTACAGTAGTGCCTGGCTGTCGCAAGCAAGAACGGGGCCCTGTTATGCTAATCATTGGAGGCCCCAATCCTGCACAGACTTACACCCCTGCTTAACTTTACACACTGTAACTGGTCCCATTGAAGTAGGAGTCGGGCCTAAACTATAAATGAGTGATTGTTCCATGGTTTGGTTTTGTTTTGTTTGTTTGCTTGTGTTAACTCTCAGTTAAACTTTATCTTTCTGTATCACCCAAAAGAGCAAGGAAAGGAGCTGGGTGAGAGAAGAGATGTTAAAAATTTATGAAATACTTAATGGGAGGGAGAAGACCAGCCAAACTCTTCCTATTTCTCCTTAGCCAAAATAAAGGAGGGACACTTGATAAAAAACATTTCAATGTGCGTAAAAGGAAATGCTTTTTCACACAATTAGCTTGGGGAACTCACTGCTGCATGCTACTGTTGCAGCATATTAGGTGTGTAGGGGGGATGGATGGAAGGATGGGTGGCTGGAGGGGTGTGTATGGGGATGGAGGGGTGTGTATGGGGATGGATGGGTGACTGATGGGGTGTGCATGGGGATGAATGGATAGGTGGCTGGTGGGGTATTTATGGGGATGGAGCTGTGTGTCTGGGGATGGATGGGTAGCTGGAGGGGTGTGTATGGGGATGGAAGAATAGGTGGAAGGAGGGGTGTGTTTGGGAATGGAAGGATGGGTGGCTGGATGGGTGTGTATGCTGATGGATGGATATGTAGATGGAGGGATGTGGATGGGGATGGATGGAAGGGTGGCTGGAGGAGTGTGTATGGCGAGGGATGGGTAGATGGAGGGGTGTGCATAGGGACGAATGGGTGGCAGGAAGGGTCTGTATATGGGTGGATGGAAGGATGTGTGGCTGAAGGAGTATGTATGGGCATGAATGGGTGGATGGATATGAGTCGACAGTGTGCCCTTGTTGCCAAGAAGGCTAACGGCATTTTGGGCTGTATAAGTAGGGGCATTGCCAGCAGATCGAGGGACGTGATCATTCCCCTCTATTTGACATTGGTGAGGCCTCATCTGGAGTACTATGTCCAGTTTTGGGCCCCACACTACAAGAAGGATGTGGAAAAATTGGAAAGAGTCCAGCGGAGAGCAACAAAAATGATTAGGGGGCTGGAGCACATGACTTATGAGGAGAGGCTGAGGGAACTGGGATTGTTTAGTCTGCAGAAGAGAAGAATGAGGGGGGATTTGATAGCTGTTTCCAACTACCTGAAAGGGGGTTCCAAAGAGGATGGATCTAGACTGTTCTCAGTGGTATCAGATGACAGAACAAGGAGTAATGGTCTCAAGTTGCAGTGGGGGAAGTTTAGGTTGGATATTAGGAAAAACTTTTTCACTAGGAGCGTGGTGAAGCACTGGAATGGGTTACATATGGAGGTGGTGGAATCTCCTTCCTTAGAGGTTTTTAAGGTCAGGCTTGACAAAGCCTTGGCTAGGATGATTTAGTTAGGACTTGGTCCTGCTTTGAGCAGGGGGTTGGACAGATGACCTTCTGAGGTCCCTTCCAACACTGATATTCTATTCTATGATTCTATGAACATAGTGGGATCTGAAAAAGGATTATACATTTATATAATATATATATATTATATAATATACTGTTCTGCCATGACACTAGCTAAAAGTATCAAGCCTGTAGGGTATAAGCTGATGTAGGGGGTGGTAACCCCGCTCCGGTCCAGAGGGGGCTCTGGCTGGAGAAAGCAGCTTTTAGGCTGAGCTGATTGGGGGAAGTGGCTGCAGCTGGGGCCACACCCCAAACAGACTCTGCTGGCCCTATAAAGGCCAGGGCAGCCAGCAGCCTTTCTCTGAGTGCAGAGAGAGAAGGGCCTGGCTGCAGGAAAGCTAAGATAGAGTACTTGGGTGGAGCAGGGTTGGAGAAAGGCTGGGGAGCTCCAGCCTGGATAGCCCCAGGCTGTGGCCTAGTAGGAGGCCAAGGGCTACTGGGGGTTGCAGAGGGCAGCCCATGGGTAGGCCTAGGCAGCAGGTCCAAACCCAACCTTGACTGTGATGGGCAGCCTATGCTGCAGTCTGCCCCAGGGAGTGGGGGCTAGTTGGTGCCTGGCAGTGGCCTTATTCTGAGGAGAGGTAGGGATAGTGGGTGGGGGTTCCCCAGGGAGAGGAGACCCTAGTACTGAGGGATGTACTGCCATGGGGCAACACCCCAGATAAATGGGCACTGGGGTCTGGGAGGGACATGGTAGGCCAGAGGACAGGTGGATCACTGGCCTGTAGAGGGCACTCCAGGATGCTGGAAGAGCTAATTCCCAGAAGAGACCAGCAGGAGGTGCTGCAGGGGTGAGTCTAACCCGTTACAGCTGATCACCAGCAAGGGTAAGAAATTGCTGTATTGTAGAAATGTCCAGATGCCTTTTGTTCTTAACCTTGCTCTGAAACATCTGGCATAAACCACTGTGGCAAATGAGGTACCAGAGAAAGACAATAGGTGTGCTTTGATGCCTCAAGAAGAGGAATACTAGACTGCTTGCACCAAAAGCATGTTCTGAGTTAATTAAACTGTGGAATTAAACTAGCTGGCTGATTACATGGGTAACAAAGCTGCACTGCTCAGCCCCAGCTATGCTTTTCAACATAGTGTGCAACAGAGACAGTATCTCTGAAGTAGAAGTCCTACTCAACTGGACAGCTGGCAGGTGCATGTATTGGTGTCCTTATGCTTCTTGTTGTCTGATCAAAGTATGTTTGTGACCCTCTGCTGCTCTCTTGTGCCTCACTGGGCATGAGAGTTCAAATCTCAAATCACATGGCATTTTCTCCACT
>NW_020664598.1:4378189-4421245 GCF_002925995.2 Terrapene triunguis | reverse complement strand
TTTTTCTTTTTGTTTTTTTTTTTTTTTTTTTTTTTTTTTTTTTTTTGCTTTACTGTCAGAACAGGCACATAATTTGATGCAGCCAGTCTTTATAGGAACAACTGGGGAGCAGTGTCTTCAAATGTGCCAGTTTCTTTCAGCGAGACCCTTTGAGGTCTGGGTGCAATGGGGGTAAGGTGGGTCTGTGAGTGGCTGAGGTGGTGGCTAAGATCCTGAGACAAAAGAGAACATAAAGAGAGCCACGTTCACTGCTGGTAAAAAATGAAGCACTTCTATTGACTTCTCTGCTTGCGCTAGCAGTAAGTTTGGTCCAAGTCTTCATGTTGGTGGTGTCTGTTCCCACAACTCTCTCCCCCATTTACCAGCACTGAACATGTGCAATGTTGGACAGTATTTTGGGGCTGAGGGGCAAGACGCTTCTGATGCTAAACTCTGCTGCTTATTTTACAAGAATCATTAATGCAGACCCGGCTTTCCCTAGGATTACCAGGTCAGCCTGTGGATTTCCTGGCTCTCATTCCAAAAGCTTCCTTCCATGCTTGACATGTTAGTTGACAAGAGAGAGCCATCAGGGCAGGACCTGGCCAAAAGCCAAGTCATTTGCTGCTATTTGGGAAGGCGGCTTGAGGCATTCCATTCTCTCTTTCAAGGTCAGAGATGTGGTACAGGGTGGAGATATGGGTGGGATGGGGAGCAAAGGAGAGTATAGAAGGAAGAAGGAGAGGAAAGTAGGTTGGGAAGAGGATGATGTGGGAGAGGAGGAGGATGAGGGGAAAGGGAAGATAGGAGGGAGAAGATTAGGCCGGAGGAAAGAGGAGAGACTTTCTGGAGGAAGAGAGGGGGAGTGAGAGAAGAAGGATGGAGAGACAGTTTATTCCTTCTGATTGGCATCTGACTCCTAGAATCTCCATCATTACTTCCTGCTGGGGTGTTAGTAAAGGTAATTTTCCTGGAAGCTTCATTTCTTTAGAAGAATTCCCCTGATGTCTCCTCCCCTTCCCTTGAAGCCCTCCCCAGATATAGGAGACTAGTGTGACGGGTTGGATCACAGAAACCCCCTTGGGAACTGCCAACTGATGTGCCAAGACTACTTCTGTCCCTGCTTTCCCTCTGCCAGCCTGGGAATCCAGCACCCTGTCTTGCTGAGCCAGACACGCCAGTCTGCTCCAACACAGACTCAGGGTCTGAACCATGTGCCCCAAAGCTGCAGTCTTAACTGAAAGCAGCTTACAGAAGTGTTCTTGTCTTTAACACTCAGATGCCCAACTTCCAATGGGGTCTAAACCCAAATAAATCAGCTTTACCCTGTATAAAGCTTATACAGGGTAAACTCAAAAAATGTTCACCCTCTATAACACTAATAGAGAGATATGCACAGCTGTTTGCCCCCCAGGTATTAAGGCATACTCTGGGTTAATTAATAAGTAAAAAGTGACTTACTTAAATCCTAATTTCTATATTTAATAGGTTCCAGGTAGTAACAGACAGAACAAAGTAAGTCACCAAGCAAAATAAAATAAAACACGCAAATCGATGTCTAATCAAACTGAATACAGATAATCTCACCCTCAGAGATGCTTCAGTAAGTGTGTTTCTCCCCCCCCCCCCCCCACCCCCAGACTGGACACCTTTCAGGCCTGGGCACAATTCTTTCCCCTGGTACAGCTCTTGTTCCAGCTCAGGTGGTAGCTAGGGGATTCTTCATGATGGCTCTCTTTTTCCTGTTCCACCCACTTATATATCTTTTGCATAAGGCAGGAATCCTCTGTCCCTCTGGGTTCCCATCCCTCCTCTCAATGGAAAAGCACCAGGTTAAAGATGGATTCCAGTTCAGGTGACATGATCACATGTCACTGTAAGACCCCAAGCCTTCATTCCTCCCAGCCTGATTCACAGGAAGGCTTGCCTAAAAATAGAGCCATCTACAGTCAATTGTCCTGGTTAATGGGAGCCACTAAGATTCCAAACCACCATTAATGGCTCACACTTTGCATAATTACAATAGGCCCTCAGAGTTATATTTCATATTTCTAGTTTCAGATACAAGAGTGATACCTTTATATAAATAGGATGACCACACTCAGTAGACAATATGCTTTGTAATGATACCTTACAAGAGACCTTTTGCATGAAGCATATTCCAGTTACATTATATTCACCCATTAGCATATTTTTATAAAATCATATAGACTGCAATGTCACAACTAGATTCTCTACCTCCTTACCTGGCTGTGACCTCTACATTTCCCAAAGGAATGTGGGACTTCTTAATTATAGGTCAGTGGACCATCCTGGACAATTCAGGATGGATGGGGTCTACTAGCCATATGCTCCAAGGGGACTTCAACCAGTTAGGAAAGTCCTCCAGCCAGACTCTGAACATACTGTCAGAGGCCTTGTCTGGACTTGAAGGATCAATCAACTGTCAGGTCAATGCACAAAGGCACTTTCATCGATGGTTAGGGAGGTAACAAGCCATTGAAGTTGCCCTGCTAACTTGTCAGGGTAAAGCCTCAATCAACTAAGTGTCAGCATGGCCACATCCCACTGATACAACCAGCATAGTCATCTCCGACAGCTCCCTCATAGATTCTAGGACTGGAAGGGACCTCGAGAGGTCATAGAGTCCAGTTCCCTGCCCTCATGGCAGGACCAAATACTGTCTAGACCAGGGGTCGGCAACCTTTCAGAAGTGGTGTGCCGAGTCTTCATTTATTTGCTCTATTTTAAGGTTGTGTGCCAGTAATACATTTTAATATTTTTAGAAAGTCTTTCTATAAGTCTATAATATATAACTAAACTATTATTTATTTTACATACAAAAAGGTTTTAAAAATGTTTAAGAAGCTTCATTTAAAATTAAATTAAAATGCAGAGCCCCCAGACCGGTGGCCAGGACCCGGGCAGTGTGTGTGCCACTGAAAATCAGCTCGCGAGCCGCCTTTGGCACGCGTGCCGCCAGTTGCCTACCCCTGGTCTAGACCATCCCTGATAGACATTTATCTAACTAATCTTAAATATCTCCAGAGACGGAGATTCCACAGCCTCCCTAGGCAATTTATTCCAGTGTTTAACCACCCTGACAGTTAGGAACTTTTTCCTAATGTCCAACCTAAACCTCCCTTGCTGCAGTTTAAGCCCATTGCTTCTTGTTCTATCCTTAGAGGCTAAGGTGAACAAGTTTTCTCCCTCCTTCTTATGACACCCTTTTAGATACCTGAAAACTGCTATCATGTCCCCTCTCAGTCTTCTCTTCTCCAAACCAAATAAACCCAATTCTTTCAGCCTTCCTTCATAGGTCATGTTCTCAAGACCTTTAATCATTCTTGTTGCTCTTCTCTGGACCCTCTCCAATTTCTCCACATCTTTCTTGAAATGCGGTGCCCAGAACTGGACACAATACTCCAGTTGAGGCCTAACCAGCGCAGAGTAGAGTGGAAGAATGACTTCTCGTGTCTTGCTCACAACACACCTGTTAATACATACCAGAATCATGTTTTTGCTTTTTTGCAGCAGCAGCATCGCACTGACTCATATTTAGCTTGTGGTCCACTATAACCCCTAGATCCCTTTCTGCCATACTCCTTCCTAGACAGTCTCTTCCCATTCTGTATGTGTGAAACTGATTTTTCCTTCCTAAGTGGAGTACTTTGCATTTGTCTTTGTTAAACTTCATCCTGTTTACCTCAGACCATTTCTCCAATTTGTCCAGATCATTTTGAATTATGACCCTGTCCTCGAAAGCAGTTGCAATCCCTCCCAGTTTGGTATCATCTGCAAACTTAATAAGCATACTTTCTATGCCAATATCTAAGTTGTTAATGAAGATATTGAACAGAGTCGGTCCCAAAACAGACCCCTACGGAACCCCACCTGTTATGCCTTTCCAGCAGGATTGGGAACCATTAACAACTCTCTGAGTATGGTTATCCAGCCAGTTATGACCCACCTTATAGTAGCCCCATCTAAATTGTATTTGCCTAGTTTATCGATAAGAATATCATGTGAGACCGTATCAAATGCCTTACTAAAGTCTAGGTATACCACAGCCACAGCTTCTCCCTTATCCACAAGACTTGTTATCCTATCAAAGAAAGCTATCAGATTGGTATGACACAATTTGTTCTTTACAAATCCATGCTAGCTGTTCCCTATCACCTTACCACCTTCCAAGTGTTTGCAGATTTCCTTAATTACTTGCTCCATTATCTTCCCTGGCACAGAAGTTAAACTAACTGGTCTGTAGTTTCCTGGGTTGGTTTTTATTTCCCTTTTTATAGATGGGCACTATATTTGCCCTTTTTCCTTCTGGAATCTCTCCCGTCTCTCAGTTGGCGAGCCTCCTTCGTCACTGGCTGAGAGGTCCCTCTCGACCCACCCTTGTGGCCAGCGCTTAATTTGTAATGAAAGAGGTGGCGGGGCTCAAGCAATTAGTTGCTGGGGCTCAAGCAATTTTTTTTATATTCCTAACTGATGCAGCAAGCCCAGGGGTGCCGGGGCTATGAACTGCCAAGCCCAGGGGTGCCAGGGCTATGAACTGTCAAACACTTCTCAGGGTTCTTGCAGCACAGGTAACATCTCTGCCTTTTCAACTGGTGTTAACTCACTGCAGATATCGATGCTTTCCAGAGATGAGTCAGTTTGGCATTCAGTCATCAAATCATAGAATCATAGACGATTAGGGTTGGAAGAAACCTCAGGAGGTCATCCAGTCCACCCCCCTGCTCAAAGCAGGACCAACCCCAACTAAATCATCCCAGCCAGGGCTTTGTCAAGCTGGACAAATCAATGAGGTGGTGTGCCTCAGTTTCCCCCTCTACACAACAGATCATGTTTACCATGGCTTCTCTGCTGTGATAAGCTTTAAGTTTGTTTACATATACAAGATGGGGGTCAGCATTACCATGAGCCCTTTTAACATGTATTTTCATTCACCTCTATCACCTGTAAAGATCCTTCCCAAGAATCTTGCATTTTGTATTTTTCCACAGGGCTTAATACTAACACCAAGTCCCCTATTTCAAAAGACTGTTTAGACGTATGTAGGTCATGCCACTCCTTTTTGTTTGGACTGACTATCCTTGAGGTTAGTCTCAACTATACCCATAATATCTTTTAACTCTTTCCTGAACCTTTGTACATATTCAGTTACTGGTTCTCCGTTAGCCTCAGGGTCCCCTTCCCAGGAGTCTCTGAGGAGATCTAGGGGTCCCCTCACTTCCCATTTGATCTCCTATACAGAAGGGAGAGAACCTGGTTGATTCTTGGGTCACCTCCTGCAAGCAAATAGGGTAGCATTTCACCCCAGGCTTGAACTCTTATTTGCATACATTCCCAGGATAGATTTCAGAGTTCCACTAAACCTCTCCACTAGTTTATTTGTCTTTGGGTGACGTGGTGAAGCTTTTAGTTGATTCACCCCACACAACTTCCAGAACTCACTGAACAGCTGAGACATGAAATTTGACCCAAGGTCAGATAAAATCTCTTTAGGGAAACCCACTGTGCTAAAAATAGGGAAAAGGGCTTTTGCCACAGAATCAGCCCCTGTATTAGTTAGAGCAACTGCTTCAGGATCGCTAGTGGCAAAGTTAATTACCACAAGGATGCATTTCTTCCCCCTTTGGGTAGGATGTGGTTCCCAGTTGCCTGTGATACTTCACATAGCCTTTCTGCAATACAGTCTGTTTCTTTGTATGCAGGGCACAATTTGTCCCAGCTGGGGGTTTCTTGGGTAGGATTGATCATTGCTTGAGGATTGTCCACCCTTAGTTCTCACATCTTGATTTCACACTGACATTTCTTTTTGTCCTCTTCTAGTTTCTTTTCATTCTCTTCCCATTCATGTTGGATTCAAAGGGTTTCCAACTGCAGTTTCTCTCGCTACACCTGCATCCATTCGGGGCTAACTTGTAAGCTGGAGGATCTATTTCTTCCTGAAGCTGTAGACTCTGGGACCTCAGATGAGTCCAGGCAAGCTGCCTGCCCTCCTTTGGCTTTGTCATAATCCCTGAGGAGGCTTCTTAACTCTTCTGGTTTTTTTCCAGCATGGAATATGCAGTGATCTGAACACAATTCTTCTGTTTTTTTGGTGCATTTGGCATATGTTTCTTTGCTCATCTTGCCCTTGTTTCTGTTCTGTCTCTCATCTGAAATAAACAGAAAACAACAAACTGTAGCCTTTCTTTGACTGTTCCCAGCCACCCCACTCAAGACTCACGGAAACTGTTGCACTTTAAGCATGAATGTAACTCTCAGTTCAAATAGCAGGCTGTATATAAATCCTGTTTAGACTACGCCACTATCACATTCCAGAGTGCAATTCAGACAAGTGAGGGATTGTCACCAACTGCCCTGCAACCTGGGGTGCCTCACAATTTTTTGGTGCAAGTCCCACCTGGGTTCCTCATAAACAGCCAGCCAGCATGCAGGTCACAGAGTATCTGTGGATAGCTACAGCCTGCCAGCAACAGTGAGCCCAGCAGCCTCGGTTATTACTTGCAGGGTGACCACAATACACTCCCAGTTCTGAATTTTCCCCAAAGACGTGTGTTCTGCACTGTCCAGCCCTCTCCTGGACAGTTGAGATATCATAACCCCATTGCCCCAGCAAGGGGTCAATATACAACGATTTGCCACTTTAATTGGAGTTTCCCAACATTTCAGTTTAAACAAGCACTGGATTAGTTTAAGACTAAAACAAGGGTCTTTATCTACAAAGAGATTTTAAGCGAGTACAAGTTCAAGGCAGTAAATTCAGAGATGGTTACAAGAGGAAACAAAGAAAATGCTGTCTAGTGGTAAAACTTAACAAGCTTGACTTGACTCAGATAAAATCCTTACCACGTGCTCCCAGCAACAGGGATGACTAAATTTCATGTCAGGATCTCTCCCAAAGTGAAAGAGAGATAGATAGGGAGAGATACCATAGGGTGTTTTTGCCCCTCACTTTTATAGTCCAGTCACCCTTTGAAATGCATCTTCCTGAGGGTTCCCCCTAGATAAAGTTAATTCCCACTATGAGGATGCAGACAGAGTCTCATGGTGGAAGAGGTTCCATACAGTTTGCTAAAATGCAGGCCAGTCTGTTCCTGCCCCCTGGCTGTCTCAACCACTTTGTTTACCCCAATTTACATATAAGTAGTAAACACACATTCCATGGTTTAAGATAGAGCTGCTTAACTGCCTCTTCCTAATCAGAGCTATGTGAGTCTGGACATGTGTTACCAACATCATTCAGAGGGAATTCATAACTTTACATATAATGTTGCTACACATGTCACCACGATATTACTGACCAGCGAAGAGTTAGTTTTCAAATGATACCTCACAAGGCATATTTTGGACAAAGATTATTACAATGGTGTATAGGGTGTGAATACAGGAGTGCAATCAGTCATAAGGGCCTAGAATGGAGCATGCGGAGGGACGATTTGGGTTTGAACTGTTCAGGTAGTAGGAACCATCATCTTTTTGGAAAGAAAAGGAGGCTGATATGTACCATCCAACTGGGAGGGGGCTGGGTGTCCCCTCCATTTCTTCTGCTCTCATGGTCTGTTTTCTTCTCTTTAACACGTAGTTCCCCTTTTCCATCTGCTGGCTGGTGCATTAAAGAGGAAGGAAACTGGGAGTGAGAAGAGGAGATCAGTGCTGTTTGGTCTCCGTTTTGCAGTGTCAGCTGCAGGGGAGGCGTAAGTGGTGTGGAAATGGGTTTAATTCAGTGCTTCCTCCATTTTCCTAGAAAGTGTGGATCCTGCGTGAGGGAATCAGCAGAGAATGGCAGGGCTGCTTGTCATGGAAGGAGGGGGACAAAAGCTCTTGTCAGTGACCAAATGGGTTCATAGCCACCTCCCACCCCATCCTTCTCCCTATGCCCAGGATGGAATCTGGAGCCTGAGTGGCTTCAGATCAGCTAAAAAAGAAATCTCACTCATCTCCTAAAAGCTTCAAAATGCAGCTGATGAAGGTGGCTGAGTTGGGTGAAAAACTGAATATGAGGGCGTTAACTGCAAGTGAATTGATAGTCTAAGTGAGAGAGGGCTGTGGTCACCCCTTGAAGGAGACCTGCCCAAGCCAGCTTGGTTAGTCTGCTGGTCACAGCATAGTGCAGGGGTGGCCAAACTACGGGCCGCATCCGGCCTGTCAGACATATTAATCCAAACCTTGAGCTTCTGCTGGGGAGCAGGGGCGGGGGCTTGCTCTGCTCTGCAGGTGCTGTGGCTCCTGGAAACAGTGGCATGTCCCGCCTCTGGCTCCTATGCGTAGGGGCAGCCAGGGGGCTCCGCATGCTGCCCACACCCCATGCGCCACCCCCGCAGCTCCCATTGGCTGGGAACCACAGCCAATGGGAGCTGTGGGGGCGGCGCCTGCAGACGGGACAGCGCACAGAGCTGCCTAGCTGCGCCTCCATGTAGGAGCCGGAGGGTGAACATGCCGCTGCTTCCGGAGCTGCTTGAGATAAGCGCCGCATGCAGCCTACACCCCTGAGCCTCCCCCCACACCCCAACCCCCTGCCCCAGCCCGGATCCCCCTCTCACCCTCCGAACCCCTCGATCCCAGCCTGGACCACCCTCCTGCACCCCAAGCCCCTCATCCCCATCCCCACCCCAGAGCCTGCCCCCCCCAGCCAGAGCTCACCCCCTCCTGCACCCCAATCCCAATTTCATGAGCATTCATGGCCCGCCATACAATTTCCATACCCGGATGTGGCCCTAAGGCCAAAACGTTTGCCCACCCCTGGCATAGTGGCTCTTCAAGACTCTCTCTGGGGTGCCGAGAGTCCTACTGGGGAAAGTGAAAGACCTACCCCTACGTGCAAAGCCACAGCTGCAATTTTATAGACATTGCTGCTTGCCAGTTGCTTCCATATTTCCTCCTCATTGTACTGTGAAAAGAGCCTTGTGGCCATTATTCCAAGTTAGCATTACAGCAGCCTGACGGAATCTACCCTGCAAACAAAAGGTGCGGTGTATGGGGGATGCTTAGCTAGGCTGCTGCAGGATGACCTGGGCCAGATCCATTTAGCTAGCTGGACACAATGGGGGGGGGGGAGGGGGAGGAGCAGAGTGAGGGCAAAGGAGGATCCCCAGGCAGAAGAGGGGGAGCAGGGGGATTCCCTAGGCAGACTATAGTCAGCCATACAACCCACACAAGTTTAGAGGCTTATCTCTTGTCTGGCTCCTTCCCCTCCCCCACTCCTCAGCAGCAGAAGTCACTTTGGAAGTGGTGTGCACCCTGGCTGGCAGGCTGCTGGAGGAGTCTGTGGCCTCAAATTACACAGCAACAGAACCCTGGGCATAAAATTAGCAGCAGAGTTGTGTGTGTGAGGCACTGGGCAAAAATGTCACATTCAGCAGAACTCTGAGCAGAGAGAGAGGGAGTTGAAGCTGGGGGGCATTACCCCTGTCCCCCAGCTCTCACCTCCCTGCACTAGACGTGTCCACTTACCAAGACTCCGGAACCCACTGGCTTGAAATAAAGCACTTCTGGGGAGAAGTCATTTCACCGTGTGCCTCTGAGAAACAGGATTATTTTGCCTTTTCCTTCCATCTCATTTTTCCCTTTTCTGCCCCCCCCCCCCCCCCCATTAATCTCTCTCCTCTCATTCTGAAAATCCCCTTTCTATTCTCAGCCCCTTGCAGGGGAATTCCCTTTCACCCTGCAAAGGATGCTCAGCACCCAATACGGAAGTATGTGCTTTCCCCCTCCCCTTCCCCCCCCCCCCCCCCGCCCTCGCATGATTCCCAGGGAGCATCTTGTTGCAATGGGCACTCAGACTCCACAAGCTGTTTGCCTTGAAGTCTGGAAAACTAAATAAAGCACTGGCAAGAGGGGTGAGGGCAGCCAGGCAGAGACTGGCAGCCACTCAGGGGCTGGGTTCTTCAGATACTATGCCAGCTGCAGCAGATGTCTCATTCAGAAAATTTCATGGGTTGAGGGATTATTTTGGCTTCATCCTCACATCTTAAAAAGAGAGAGCCTTGGGATGCCAGTGTTGAATTGCCCTGAAACCTGTGTGTGTGAGAGAATTCTTCAAGGGCATCTGTATGTAGCTCAGCTGTGGATTGTCCAGAGGCACAGATATACATGTGCTCCAGTTGTCCAGGGACCAATGTGTGTAGATTCACACAATATTCAGTCTTGCCACATTTCTGTCGAGTTCAAAGCACTGGCACTACCCAGGTCCAGGCGATGAGTTGCTAGACTAGATATCTTTCAGGAACAGAGACCTGTTTTTATTTCTTCTCCCCACTTGCATTCTGCATTCCAGCAGATCTCATAGAATCATAGACTTTAAGGTCAGAAGGGACCATTATGTTTGTCTAATCCAACCTCCTGCACAACACAGGCCACAGAATCTCACCCACCCACTCCTGTAACAAACCCCTAACCTATGTCTGAGCCATTGAAGTCCTCAAATCATGGTTTAAAGACTTCAAGGTGCAGAGAATCCTCCAGCAAGTGACCCATGCCCCATGCTACAGAGGAAGGCGAACCCCCCCAGGGCCTCTGCCAATCAACCCTGGAGGAAAATTCCTTCCCAACCCCAAATATGGTGATCAGCTAAACCCTGAGCATATGGGCAAGACTCACCAGCCAGACACCCAGGAAAGAATTCTCTGTAGTAACTCAGATCCCATCCCATCACACGCCATTAGGCATATTTACTGCTAACTGTCAAAGATCAATTAATTGCCAAAATTAGGCTATCCCATCATACCATCCCCTCCATAAACTCATCAAGCTTAGTCTTGAAGCCAGATGTGTCTTTTGCCTCCACTGCTCCCCTTGGAAGGCTGTTCCAGAACTTCACTCCTCTGATGGTTAGAAACCTTCGTCTAATTTAAGTCTAAACTTCCTGATGGCCAGTTTATATCCATTTGTTCTTGTGTCCACATTTTGTTACTTAGCTTAAATTCCTTTCCCTCCCTGGTATTTATCCCTCTGATATATTTATAAAGAGCAATCATATCTCCCCTCAGCCGCCTTTTGGTTAGGCTAAACAAGATGAGCTCTTTGAGTCTCCTTTCATAAGACAGGTTTTCCATTCCTCGGATCATCCTAGTAGCCCTTCTCTGTACCTGTTCCTGTTTGAATTCATCCTTCTTAAACATGGGAGACCAGAATTGCACACAATATTCCAGATGAGGTCTCACCAGTGCCTTGTATAATGGTACTAACACCTCCTTATCTCTACTGGAAATACCTTGCCTGATGCATCCCAAGACCGCATTAGCTTTTTTCACGGCCATATCACATTGGCAACTCATAGTCATCCAGTGATCAACCAATACTCCAAGGTCCTTCTCCTCCTCTGTTAATTCCAGCTGATGCGTCCCCAGCTTATAACAAAAATTCTTGTTGTTAATCCCTAAATGCATGACCTTGCACTTTTCACTATTGAATTTCATCCTGTTACTTTTACTCCAGTTTACAAGGTCATCCAGATCTTCCTGTATGATATCCCGGTCCTTCTCTGTATTAGCAATACCTCCCAGCTTTGTGTCATCCGCAAACTTTATTAGGTTTCAGAGTGGTAGCCATGTTAGTCTGTATCAGCAAAAAGAACGAGGAGTACAAGCTTTCGTGGGCATCCGATAAAGTGGGGTTTAGCCCATGAAAGCTTATGCTTAAATAAATTTGTTAGTCTCTAAACTTAGCACATTCCCACTTTTTGTGCCAAGGTCAGTAATAAAAAGATTAAATAAGATTGGTCCCAAAACCAATTCCTGAGGAACTCCACTAGTAACCTCCCTCCAGCCTGACAGGTCACCTTTCAGTATGACCTGTTGTAGTCTCCCCTTTAACCAGTTCCTTATCCACCTTTCAATTTTCATATTGATCCCCATCTTTTCCAATTTAGCTAATAATTCCCTATGTGGAACCGTAGATTATTCTTAACCTCCACTCCATCCTCAGTGTTTAGTGGTCCCACTTCTTCTTTCTTTGTTTTCTTATTATTTATATGGCTATAGAACCTTTTTACTATTGGTTTTAATTCCTTTTGCAAGGTCCAACTTGTGACGTGGGAGCCAGCTGAGGTCACTCAATCAGGGTGAACTGCAAACAAAACAGGGCAGACAAACCCCAAACACTGGTGGATATTCCAATACTTAGATTTACCAAGCCAGCACAAAACAGCTTCTATAGTACCTTACAGGTTACTCAGAAGTCCAAACAACGCAGTTCCCTTAAAGTACCCAGCCTCAGGCCTCCGTCCAGACACACACGTCAGAGATGATGATGATTACTGAAAATCTTATCTCATCATATAAAATAAAAGGTTCTTCCAATCCCAAAGGATCAGCCATATACCCAGGTTCAATTACAACTTAGATCTTACCCAAAATACCCGCTAATAGCCAATTCTTATTAACTAAGCTAAAATTTATTAAAAAAAGAGAGTTGGTTAAAAGATCAATATACATACAGACTTGAATTCAATTCTTGAGGTCCAGATACATAGCAGAGATGAGCTTGTAGTTGTCAAAAGTCCTTTTAGAAATAGTCCATGGGTTATAGTCCAGTGTCCATATTCAGGGTGGCTCCAGTCAATGACTGGGGATCTCGATCCTTGTGGCTTAAGGTTTCCCCCTCTTGAAACCCAAAGCAGATCTGAGATGAAGTAGGATCATGTCCCAGGGTTCTTATACATTTCCAGCAGCCTTTCGGCCTGAGAAAACAATAGGCTTAACTCTCCTTCCAAACATCCTGGCAATTAGCACAGGGTAATTTATCCATTAAACAGTTCAGATACAGGTTAACACAACCTTCAAAGAGACATATAGACAATACTATTTCACTCAAGTATCAAATGTTAATATTCCTTTTTTGATCTTTGAATTTAAAACTATAGCAATAGACAAGACTTGTTTGCTTACATCACAAGCCCTGAGCAAACATCTACCCTTTTACCTCTAACAATGCAGACTTGCATTTCAAAGCTCTATTCATTTACATATCTTCCTAACCAGTCCTTAAGGTTCACCCATGGGTCAGGTCAGTCTGAGTTAACTCTTTCTGGCCCTGTCATCTTTCAATGAGATTATATTACACTCATAACATCGCATGGCTTTTGGCCTTTCTCACTTTATCCCTACATGTTCTGACCTCAATAAGGTAGCTTTCCTTGCTGATCCCTCCCATCTTCCACTCCTTGTAGGCTTTCTGCTTTTTCTTAATCACCTCTCTGAAATGCTTGCTCATCCAGCTTGATCTACAACTCCTGCCTATGAATTCCCCCCGCCCCTCCCTTTCTTGGGATGCAGACTTCTGATAGTTTCTGCAACTTTGACTTGAAATAATCCCAGGCCTCCTCTGCCTTTAGATCCACAAGTTCTTAAGTCCAATCCACTTCCCTAACTAATTTCCTTAATTCTTTAAAGTTAGCCCTTTTGAAATCAAAAACCCTAGTCACAGATCTATTTTTGTTTGTCCTTCCATTTAGTTTGAACTGAATTAGCTCATGTTTGCCCGAACCAAGGTTGTCCCCTACAGTCACTTCTTCTGAGGTCCTCACTACTCACCAAAACCAAATCTAAAATGGCATCCCCTCTTGTTGGTTCAAGATCTATTAGCAGCCTTCATCTACCATGGTCTATAACTCAAGAACAGCATTCTCCTTTGCAGGGGAAGAGGAATCAGTTCTTGAGCTTTGTTGTCATTCACTTGCAAACACTGATATTTTAGAGGACACAGTCAGGGTACATTTTTAAAGAACCAAAGCTTTTCCATTCTTTTGAGCCTGAGCATGTTGCCGTGGATGACTTCCACTGGCAGCTGAAGCCAAGCTGATACTCGCACTCCCCTATCACCTTTTACCTGACTCTCTCTAAGGCCTGGTCTACACTACGAGTTTAGGTCGACTTTAGCCACGTTAAATCGACTTAAGCCTGGACACGTTTACACTACGAAGCCCTTTCTGTCGACTTAAAGGGCCCTTTAAACAGGTTTCCTAACACCAACTCGACAAGGGGATTAGCGATAAAATCGACCTTAGGGGGTCGGAATTGGGTTAGTGTGGACGGAATTCGACATTACTGGCCTCCGGGAGCTATCCCACAGTGCTTCATTGTGACCGCTCTGGACAGCACTCTCATCTCAGATGCACTGGCCAGGTAGACAGGAAAAGCCCCGCGAACGTTTGAATTTCATTTCCTGTTTGCTCAGCGTGGAGAGCACAGGTGACCATGCAGAGCCCATCAGCACAGGTAACCATGATGGAGTCCCAGTCCCAGGATCGCAGAAGAGCTCCAGCCTGGACCGAACGGGAGGTACAGGATCTGATCGCCATCTGGGGAGATGAAGCAGTGCTCGCCGAACTCCGAAACAGTAAAAGAAACGGCAAAACATTAGAAAAGATCTCCAAGGCCATGAAGGACAGAGGCCATAACAGGGACGCGCGGCAGTGCCGCGTGAAAATTAAGGAGCTAAGGCAAGCCTACCACAAAGTCAGAGACGCAAACGGAAGGTCCGGGGCAGAGCCGCAAACATGCCGCTACTACGCGGAGCTGCATGCCATTCTAGGGGGTGCAGCCACCACTAGCCCAAGCGTGTTCTATGAGTCCCTCTCTGCAAACGGGGAAGCGGGTTCGGCGGACGAGGAAGATGAGGATGGAGAGAACATAGATAGCTCACAGCAGCAAGGAAGCGGAGAAACCAGTTACCCCAACAGCCAGGATATGTTTGTCACCCTGGACCTGGAAACAGTAACCCCCGAACTGACCCAAGACCCTGAGGGCACACAGGGGGGGACCTCTGGTGAGTGTACCTTTGCAAAAATTACACATGGTTTAAAAACAAGCGTGTTTAATGATTAATGATTAATTTGCCCTGGCAATCGCGGCCAGTACAGCTACTGGAAAAGTCTGTTAACGTGTATGGGGATGGAGCGGAAATCCTCCAGGGACATCTCCAGAAAGCTCTCCTTCATGTAATCCCAAAGCCTTTGCAAAAGGTTTCTGGGGAGGGCTGCCTTATCCCGTCCGCCATGGTAGGACACTTTACCACGCCAGGCCAGTAGCACGTAGTCTGGAATCATTGCATAACAAAGCATGGCAGCGTATGGTCCCGGTGTTTGCTGGCATGCAGACAACATCCATTCCTTATCGCTCTTTGTTATCCTCAGGAGAGTGATATCATTCACGGTCACCTGGTTAAAATGGGGCAATTTTATTAAGGGGACATTCAGAGGTGCCCCTTCCTGGTCTGCTGAACAGAAATATTCCCCGCTGCTAACCACGCGGTGGGGGGGAGGGCTGAAGTGACCATCCCAGAGAATTGGGTGTGAGGGGGAGGGGAGTTAGTTGGGTTTGTGCTGCATGTTAAACCTGAAATCGCATCCCCTCCTTTTACATTGCAAACCCATTTTAAATGGCACGGGTGCTTGGTATGGGAAATGAGGGCAGAACTGTTTGAAACCATCCCCACATGTTAAGAAGGTTAAAAAAGCCCAAAGACTATGTCTTACCATGGCTGCCTGCAAGCTGAAATCTGTGTCCTGGCACTGCATGAGTGATCTCTCACACCAAACCAGGAGACTCTCAATATAAGAGGAAAAATGCGACCTTGTAACGAAAGCACATGTGCTGTGTGATGTTGTGAACAGCAAAATCTAAAGTGAAAGAGTCTACCCATTGTTCTCTAAAATGTATCTTTTTTAACAACCTCTCCCTTCTCCACCAGCTGCAAATCTTACTCCTTCGCAGAGGCTAGTGAATATTCGAAGAAGGAAGCGAAGGACGCGTGACGAAATGTTTACTGAACTTCAGACTGCCTCCCACGCTGACAGAGCACAGCTGAATGCGTGGAGGCAGTCAATGACTGATTTTAAAAAAGCCCAATATGAGCGAGAGGAGAGGTGGCGTGCTGAAGATGAGAAGTTGCGTGCTGAAACGCGGGCTGAAGAGGAGAGGTGGCGTCAACTTGTAATCAGAAAGCAAGAGTCGATGCTCCGGCTGCTGGAGCATCAAAGTGATATGCTCCTGCGTATGGTTGAGCTGCAGGAAAGGCAGCAGGAGCAGAGACCGCCGCTACAGCCCCTCTGTAACCAGCAGCCATCCTCCCCAAGTCCCATTGCCTCCTCACCCAGACGCCCAAGAACACGGTGGGGGGGCCTTCGGCCACCCACTCACTCCACCCTAGATGATTTCCATAGCAATAAGTTTTAAAGTTTTAAATTGGAGTGTGTCCTTTTCCTTCCCTCCTCCCCCACCCATCCTGGGCTACCTTTCCAATTATCCCCCTAGTTGTGTGCTGAATTAATAAAGAATGCCTGAATGTGAAGTATCAATGACTTTATTGCCTCTGCAAGTGGTGCTCGAAGGGGGGAGGGTAGTAGGGGAGGGTGGGGTGGTTGGTTTGCAGGGAAGTAGAGTTAACAGGGTGGTGGGGGAGGGGCAGAGGGTTCATCAAGGAGCAACAAACAGAAGTTTCACTCCGTAGCCTGGCCAGTCACAAAACTGGTTTTCAACGCTTCTCTGATGCGCACCGCGCCCTGCTGTGCTCCTCTAACCGCCCTGGTGTCTGGCTGCGCGTAATCAGCGGCCAGGCGATTTGCCTCAACCTCCCACCCCGCCATAAATGTCTCCCCCTTACTTTCACAGATATTGTGGAGCGCACAGCAAGTAGCAATAACAATGGGGAGATTCTTTTCGCTAAGGTCTGAGCGAGTCAGTAAGCTGCGCCAGCGCGCTTTTAAACGGCCAAATGCACATTCCACCACCATTCGGCACTTGCTCAGCCTGTAGTTGAACAGGTCCTGACTGCTGTCCAGGCTGCCTGTGTATGGCTTCATGAGCCATGGCATTAAGGGGTAGGCTGGGTCCCCAAGGATCACGATAGGCATTTCAACATCCCCAACGGTTATTTTCTGGTCTGGGAAGAAAGTCCCTTCCTCCAGCTTTCGAAACAGAAGAGACTGCCTGAAGACGCGAGCATCATGTACCCTTCCCGGCCAGCCCACGTTGATGTCGGTGAAACGTCCCTTGTGATCCACCAGGGCTTGCAGCAGCATTGAAAAGTACCCCTTGCGGTTTATGTAGTCGGTGGCTTGGTGCGCCGGTGCCAAGATAGGGATATGGGTTCCGTCTATGGCCCCACCACAGTTTGGGAATCCCATTGCAGCAAAGCCATCCACTATGGTCTGCACGTTTCCCAGAGTCACTACCCTTGATATCACCAGGTCTCTCATTGCCCTGGCAACTTGGATCACAGCAGCCCCCACAGTAGATTTGCCCACTCCAAATTGATTCCCGACTGACCGGTAGCTGTCTGGCATTGCAAGCTTCCACAGGGCTATCGCCACTCGCTTCTCCACTGTGAGGGCTGCTCTCATCCTGGTATTCTGGCGCTTCAGGGCAGGGGAAAGCAAGTCACAAAGTTCCATGAAAGTGCCCTTACGCATGCGAAAGTTTCGCAGCCACTGGGCATCGTCCCAGACCTGCAACACGATGCGGTCCCACCACTCTGTGCTTGTTTCCCGGGCCCAGAATCGGCGGTCCACGGCATGAACCTGCCCCAGTAACACCAGGATTTCCACATTGCTGGGGCCTGTGCCTTGTGAGAGGTCCATGTCAATTTCCTCATCACTATTGTCGCCGCGCTGCAATCGCCTCCTCCTCAGCTGGTCCTGGTTTGGCTTTGGCATGTCCAGGAGGCTCTGCATGTTTTCCAGGACAATGCGCGTGGTGTTCATAGTGCTCATAATTGCCGCGGTGATCTGAGCGGGCTCCATGATCCCAGTGCTGGCTATGGCGTCTGGTCTGAAAAAAGGCGCGAAAGTAGTATCTGACGGACCAGGGGAAGAAGGGAGGGAGGGAGGGAGGGGCGAGTGACGACATGGCATACAGGTACAGGGAATTAAAATCAAGAAAGGTGGCTTTGCATCAGGGAGAAACACAAACAACTGTCACACAGAATGCCCCCCCCCCCCAAAGATTGAACTCAAAAGCCTGGGTTTAGCAGGAGGAAGGGGGGGAAGCAAATGAATACAGAATAAATCTATTTTTTACATCTTAAGACGACGGTGCAGCATGACTGATAGCCCTTGGCATTTTCTGGGTGCTTGGCAGCAAATACTGGGCGCTTGGCAGTTAGCCTTCAGGTCTATTGCACGATCTGATACCCAGTATGACAACGATGGATACCAGTCGTAATATACTATCTACTGCCCAAAAGGCAAGGGGTTGCTGCTGTGTAGCAATGTTGCCCCATCCTGCGCATAATACGTCTGATAACCATCATCATCAAGGCAAGGGGGCTGGTGCAATGCAGCCCCACGGCTGCCAGCCCCATGTCTGCCAGCACCCAGATAGCCCTCGGCCTCTTCTGGGTGCTTAGCAGACAATATTGGGCACTTGGCAGAAAATAGCATACTACGACTGATAACCATCGTTGTCTGCCCGGGTGCCCATGATCGACAGCCACTGCAGTACGATGACGACGGTTACCAGTCGTAATATACCATCTTCTACCAAAAGGCAAGAGGCTGGTGCAATGCAGCCCTACGGCTGCCAGCCCCACGGCTGCCTGCACCCAGATCGCCAATGAAGGCTACCAGTCATGCTGCACCGTCTACCGCCAAAAGGCAGTAAGCTGCTGCTGCTGTTTAGCAATGCAGTCCCACGTTTGCCGGCACCCGGAAGAGATATGGTGACGGTGAGCTGAGCTGAGCGGGCTCAATGCTTGGCGTGGTATGTTGTCTGCACAGGTAACTCAGGTAAAAAGGCGCGAATCTATTGTCTGCCGTTGCTGTGACGGCGGGGGAGGGGCCTGACGCAATGTACCCAGAACCCCTCGCGGCACTGCTTTGCATCATCCGGGCATTGCGATCTCAACCCATAATTCCAATGGGCGCCGGAGGCTCCGGGAACTGTGGGATAGGTACCATAGTGCAATGTGCCGGAAGTCGACGCTAGCCTCGGTACTGTGGACGCGGTCCGCCGACTTCATGCACTTAGAGCATTTTAGGTGGGGACACACACAATCGGCTGCATACAACCGGTTTCTATAAAACCGGCTTCTATAAATCCGACCTAATTCTGTAGTGTAGACATAGCCTAAGAGCTTTCTCCAGATTCAGTAACTAACCCACACTACATCCCTGGGAGGGAGGGATTATTAGATCTATCTTACAGATGAGGAAGCTGAGGCAGAGAGATCACACAGCAGATCAGTAGCAAACTTGGAACAAAATCCACTGTGACTCCCAGTCCCCTGCTCTAAACCAAAGCCCAGCCTAGGTTTTGGATAGTAAGTCTCCCTCTGCATAGTAAGGTATGGGGGCCTCAGGAAAACTTCCACCACCCACACTTGGAACAGAAGGTTTGGCAGCTGGGAGTGGGGTCAGGTTGCTTGTTTGGGGTGGGTTCACTCACCAACTGTATTTTCTCTAGCAGAGAGGATGAAGTCATTAAGCAGCAGCAGGTGAGGCAGGTCATAGGTGTATACTGGGCACCATGCTGATAGAGTAGGCCACACTAGAAAATTAGCCATAAGGCTTTGTAAAATTAGCGAACTGGGGCCTTTTCTGCACCAGAAAGTTGTACTGCTTTGTCTATATAGTGAGAGTGATTCAACATCCCCTCTCCCCAGTGCAGACAGAGTTATACTGGTATAAAAGTGTTTATACAGAAAGGAGAATAAGGTATACCCATATAAGGCACTTTTGTACCAGTATAGCTGGCTTTTACGAGATAGCTAAAGATAATCTAAATAAGTGGTTAGGTGTTTTGATTTGAATAAAGTACCACCCAAACCTTCTTGAAGTGTGGAGAAATTCAGGCTGCTCTTTTTTTCTGTTGTCTTTCAGCTGTGAGCCAGAAGTGTAGCTGTTTCTGCACTGAACAGCTGTTTATACTGGGGGGTTTCCCTTGGTCCTCAGGTGTTTACAGATAAACAAATGAATCAGGAGAAAGGAAAGTCTCCGGCGGATGGGGTCACTGTTGCTAGTGTACACCAGTTTGTGCTGTTCCTTAGTGAGGAGTAGTTGCTGGGTTTCTGAAGAAGATCCCTGTAGAAAAATAAGAAGCTGTTTACCTACTGCTCTGTGTACAGCAGCCAGATTCTGAAGCTCTTATGTGCCTGGAGTGCATGGGCTCGGATCTCCCGCTCACAACCCAGCCATCTCCAGAGCCTAGTACAGTAGGCAGGTCCCCTGCTAAATTTTGACAGGCCTAACTAAGGTGAACCCTTTGTGTTAGCAGCTCCTTGCTCTGCTGTCACCAAGGGTACCTCCACAGCACACTCAGATATTTTTCACTAGTACTGCTGGGCCCACTCAGCAACCTGCCCTGTCTCCTGGCCTTCCCCTTTGCATCCTTTGCTCTGGAACTGGTAAGCTACCTCAACAAAGAAGCTAAATGTTCTGCAGCTGCTGCATGAGCCCCTGCCTTTCCCACTCAGCTTTACCTTGGGACTTCATCCCCCTCTGAGTGCCATAAAAGCAACAAACTCATTCATCAAGCAAAACATTCTGCTGTCATGGTAAGAAGTCTTGCAGGCCTTCGTCACCAAAAAGACCTTAACAAGGTCAAAGAGGAATCCATATCTCCCTTGAGGTTTCACAGGAACTAAAGGAGCTGTTTTCCTCAGATAGGAGACCATATGATCCAGATGTCAGCACAGGGCAAGTAGTCAAACACTTTTATACCAGATGGCTATAAATGAAAGCCATTCAGTCAGTGCTATTAGATTTCAGGCTACAGATTCTACAGAATCCAGTCCAAGTCAGTTCAGACAGTGCTGTGATGGTGGCTAACCTCAATAATTCAGGAGGGACAGAGTAGCCTTGCTAAGGGAAAGGTTACTCCTCTTGAAATGGGGAAAAATGGTTCTCATAGTTCTCAAAGCAACCCAGGTATTTGGGGAACTCAGCCTCACAACAGATTATCTCCACTATTCTAGCATAGGTCCTGGAAAGTGCAGCCTCAATCTATAAATATTTCACTGGGGCCTGATTCTCCAACTCTTATTAATTCTCAGTATAGTCTTATTCCATGAGTAGTGCCATTGATTTCTTTGACTATTGGTGAAGTAAGGTGAGTCATGGAGAAACTAGGGTGTGACAAATCTACAGCAAGAATCTATAATAGACAGGTTTGCCACAACTGCAAAGTGCCTCTGTTCTACAATAGATAAACTGGTTTCTGTTGCTACAAATCACAGCCTTCTCTAGGCCTTTCCTCCTTTTATCTGCATTCCCAAGGTGCTCAGAAGACTAATGGGGGAGAGAATGAACTGATTATCGTAGCCTCAGATTGCAAAGAAGCTGTTTTGCCTATCTGGCTCTGTTGACACTAGCTATGCTCTGGTTTCTTCCTCACATGGACAAACTGTTGTCTCATGGGCTGGTCTACTCCATTTCAGCAGCCTGTCCCTGTAGGCACTGATTGTGAGAGGCTGAGCCTGAAGCCCCAGGTGTAATCTGCCTCAGTCAATATTCATTCAAGTCATTCATTTGTTCAAAAACAACCGACCAGTGATGAGCATTAGTTTGTGAAGAACCTTTTCATGGTATGCTGATAGGTGTATTTCCTCCTTCATGTCCCAGATAGCTGAATTTTAAAAATTTCCCTAATGTTACCCAAAGAGAATTCTAATTCTTAGGACCTTAAAGGGCCAAACTTCTGCATTTAGCATTATTAAAGGCTCTACTGTTGGGGGTTTCTCTGTAGGACCTTTTGCCTCAGTCAATAGTTTTCTATGAGCAGTCATGCAGCTAAAGCCCAGATTCCATGGTAGTGGCTCAGTCTGGTGCTCAAAAGACATTGCCACTTCTCCTTTTGAACTGAAGGTCACTACAATATTTCTTTAGGACATGGTTCTGCCGTCCTTACTCATGTCAACTAGCGTCTCACTCTGGAAATAGCACCATTGAACTCAATGTGAGGAACGGTGGCAGAACCAGGCCCTGAGATTTTCTTTTGTTCAAGGTAGTGTTTTTGGGTTGTGATTACCTTAGCCAGAAGCCTGGGAGAAACCGCAGTCTTTTTCTGCAAATTCCCACTAGCTGCATTGCACCCTGGCAAAGCAATCTTGAAAATTGTGCCCCTGTGTCAATCCAAAGCAAAATTCCATCTTTAGTATTATTCAGTAGTCCCTCATGTATCCTCCTCTCCCAGCATGAAATGTAACATGGAAAGGATCATGCACTCACTGCCTGATGCGAACGGAGCCATTAAACATTACTTGAGGAGGACAAAAACATTCAGCTCGCTTGATCAACTGTCTCTTTTGGAGCAACATAAAAAGACAAAGCAGCTTCAAAAGCATGGAATCACTGGAAAAATCTTTAAATCAAGATTGGACGTTTTTCTAAAAGATGCTGTAGTTCAAATGGGAGTTAACTCAGGGAAGGTGTTATACAGAAGGTCAGACTAGATGATCACAGTGATCCCTTCTGGCTTTATGATTCATGAATCTATGATTTCTTGATTGACTCCTTCAGCTAACCTTGAAGCATATCTCCAGGGAGGATGGGCTTTCACTGGTACAGAATCAGGCTATCAGACCAGCAGTCCTAGGCAGAATGTGGTGCAGCTTCTACTGAAGTAACTTGCAAAGCAGCCACCTGGTAATACATCAACTCGTCTACGAAGTATTGTAAGGTAGACACCAGCCCAGCTGGTACAGCTTTTTGTCCAGCACATGCACAGAGGTATAATTCAGTGATCAAATAAAACAATTATAAAGATCTTCTAAACCTGGCTGGATGTGAAAGATCTTATTATGTAGCACAATGGCTTGGAGCTGGGGATATCAGTAGCTAGACAGTACAAGCATGGCAGATGAATGGCTAATGGGAATGTAGTTCCAAATCTCAGGAGAGAGGGAAAAAACCAAAGTAATTGAGGTAAATCAGATGTGGCTGATACAAAATGATTAATCTATGCACATATCCTGACAGAACAATGTACTATGTCTAATAGTGTGGTAGGTACAACGTTATTTTGGCCGAGCATGCTGGTGAGTGCTGGAATGCTGGCTTCTCTCTGCACATGGTGTTAGAAAAGCAGTCTATGGTTATATTCACTCATCAGATAGTCAATACGTTCAGCAACAGAGTAAAATGAACAAGGATCCTATTCAGAAAAGAAATTCGACCCATTCGGAGACCAATTTGTAAAGAAAACAGTGCTCCCACATTCAGTTCAATATACCTGAACATCAAGTGGCACATCCCAGTGAATAGTGGTTCCTTGTCATATGTATGGTCCGTATGATGTCAGTATGACAAGAGAACCTTGGATTATATTAACCATCAATACATCCTTTAAGTACCCAGAGTCTACCAAGAACTCCAGGCTAGCATTGATATTGGCTGCAGTGCCTCGTACAGCATAGTAAAGGTGCAGATTACAGTAGCCTTGAGCAGTCTTGACTTGCTTTTCTTTTTTTTTTACACTGTGGCTGGAGGGGATTATATCAGGTAATCCCTCTTCTTGGAAGGCAACACCCTATTGCACAGGTGAAAACTGAACAAGCCATGTGTACCACATCATACCCTTTTTAGTCTCCTTTGTTCCCCAGGGGTAGCATCTCTGGTCTATCTTACATGCCATTTGAGAGAATGAGATGTAACTTGTATGTTTTTTGTCGAACATGGTTCATGCAGATGAGGTCCAATGATCTTAAAAATACCTCACCTATCTAATGGAGAATGCCCTCTACTGGTGCCACTCCCAATCCTTTGCACTCAGCCCTGGGGTCTCCTTTCCAGGGCCGGCTCCAGGCACCAGCTTAACAAGCAGGTGCCTGGGGCAGCCAAGGGAGAGGGGCGGTACCTGTGGCAATTCAGGGGCGGCAGGTCCCTCACTCCCTCTGGGAGCGAAGGACCTGCCACTGAACTGCCGCCGCCGATCGCGGCTTTTTTTTTTTTTTCCTTGGGGCAGCAGAAATGCTGGAGCCGGCCTTGCTCCTTTCCCAATGTACTGCCAACTTAGGTTCCCCTTTAATTTTTCCTGAGCCAACACAGGTTGGATCTTGTGACTAAGGCTTCTGTTCAAGGTGATCTGGCCTCACTTCCCTCTGGGTATCAGGAGGAAGCAAGAGGATGGCAGTTAGGAAGCTCCATTAACAGGCGCCCAAGGGGAAGGGAAGGGAATACTGTGTCTGCCTCCTCAGGTTACATGAGCACTGCACATGCAGCAGGGCTTGCAGAGAAAACAGAGCAAACAGCAGAGCATGAAGGTCCAGAGGGATACTTATGTGCAACATCTTTTCCCTGTAGCCATTGTACTCTCTGCTCATGCAAGCTGCACAGGGAGGGGATTTCAGGGACAACCCAGCAAAGAACCTGGGGGTCTCTCTTTGCAATCCCCAGAGATCAGCAGCCATCAGCCTCTTCTAGCTAAAATCCAACACGGTCCAGCTCGGACTCCTTGTAATGATGCTTCCCAGTCATCTCTGGGAACTGCATCCAGGGGAGGGGCAGAGTTCTCTTTGCAAGGCAGATTCAAGCTTGACTGTAACAGGTTTAAGCAGGTTTCCACTCTGGAGCATGCTGGCTGGGTCCATGCAAGCCCCAAACTTTCTGTCAGTTGGCCCTACGAGGATTAAAAGGAGCCAAATTTGTACTGAATTTGAAGGCAGAGGAGAGACAAGGATTGAAACAGAAAGGAAGGCGCACGGGGAGGCAGAGAGGCTGTGTGGGGAAGCTATTCGACTGGAGAAGGGCCAAGTTATGCTGCAACGCTGCTGGAGCATTAGCAAATGACCCTTCCTTCCTTCTCTTTTCCTCATTAAGGCTTTGCCAACCCACCCACTGCAGGTGGCATGTCATTACCTTGTGTGCACCGTGGTAGGGGAGGCAGGGTCTTCTTTGGGTGACAGGAATCCATGTGGCTAGGAGTCTCAGCAGCAATTGTTGCTTTAGGCCTATGCAGCTGCATTAATCCCTGCCCTTTCAGGGGTCCCACGTCTCACTCCCACCATCCCGGCTGGTTCCCTGTCCGTGACCCCGTTTGAGTCTGGCGCCCAAGGGCTCTGGCAGGGGGTGAATTTCATAACAGCTCTTCCCACCCCTGCTTGGAAAGCTGCACGTTGGCTCCATCTCCTGGGCATATAAGGGAGAATCCCCAAGGAGCCATAGAGCTTCACTCAGGGGTAAGGGATTTGCTACAGCCTGAGGGGGGACACAGGCAGGGAGGAGGGGTGCTGTGGATACAGGGATGTGTGGGAGTTTGGACATCAGTGGGAAGCGAGCTGGACAGGCCCCTCATGGGTTATTTCACACAGAGCCGCACAAAACCTAGGCCCAACTCTGTTCTCTGGGTGGCACCTGTCATTATCCAGAGAGGCAAGCGGGGGGTGGGGAGATGAACTGCTTTTTGCCAGTCCCTGAGATCCAGATTTCTGCACGATGCCGTCAGCCTTGCCCTGGTGTTTTTATTGGGCCTGATTCTCCACTGCTCTGCACTCTGCAGGCAGGGACACCAGTGCAAAGAGAGTGTAAAATGCTACCGGCCTGGTAGCTTGTGACGGTCCCTTTGCACAGGGGCCGCAGTTTCTGTGTGGTACCTGGCAGTAGAGAGTCAGGCTCATCGTTCCCATTTGACAGTCTGCCTTTCACTTCCCTAACCTGGGGGGGGAGGCCAGTTTCGCCACACACGCTGCAATCACAAAGCTGCCCTGCTTATGGGCTCTCTTTCTGTAGCACTTCCTCAATCTGGTGGGGGCGGGAAATGACAGGCTAACAGTGATGTATTCAGAGTGAGATCCCTGAGGCCCTGCAGAGGGTTCCCAGTACATCCAGACTAACAGAGCCACAGGGTGAGGCCCTGTTTGCTCCCAGTCCACTAGAGGAGAGAACGGGCTGGTCCTTTCTGTGGTTCACCTGGACACCAAGGAGCTGAAAGGATGTCTCTTCCCCGTCAGCTGCGAGACAAGAGGTGAGTTCCCCAGACACACTGCGTTACCACTCTGCTCCTTCCCTTTTGCTTGGACACAGGCCTTTTTGAAGAGACACTGCCCGGGTGTGGCTGCAGCCACCAAAACATTGGGCTTCCTTTGTGTGTGTGGGAGCCCTCAGTTTTTAAATAGGAATAGCCCCCCTGGTGCTATCAGGGGCCCCATGGAAAGCTTCCCATCCAGGGAGGGCAGCGGGTATTTGCCTCTTTGTCCTCCCTGCAGTTCCACCAGGGGAGGGTAATTTTAAACTGCAGCTGGGGCTCCACAGCAAAGGCAGGCTGGGACAGCATTGGTACATCCCATGGCTGCTCTAACAGCAAGTGGTGGCACCTCCCAAATTTGGAGTGGTGCTGACTAACTCCAGAAGAGCAAGGGATTGTGGGCAACTTCCATCACTACAACGCCCTTCTGGGTGGATTCTCCACCACCAGAGGCCCCTTGTTCTGGGGTCTGATGGCGGAAGGATGAATTGATCCCCCTTCCATAGTCTTTGCTGAGTGGGAAAATATTCCATTTGCTAGAACTGGAAACCACCTTTTTCCCCATTCCCACTGCTCCTCCACTTCCTCCTCCAGCACTTTTACTTCAGGATTAACACACAGAGCTCTCACATGGTGGCATGTGACTGAGGCAAATGAATTTGCGCGTCTCTGTTTTTTATCAAGGGGGTTGGGCAGAGAAGGGCCTGAAAATAAGGTGAAAATGGTCTGGTCAGACCTGTGAGCCCATTACTATTTATTGTGTATACAGACAAAAGTGAGATAGGTGCCCATGCTCACCTTAGGCCAAGACAGACTGGTCTATAATTATTATCCTAATGTAAGTGTGGGAATGGTCCCGCTATTGTAAGGAACTTTCCTGGCTTATACACTACCCCAGTGGACTTAGCTAGCAGAAGGATCTGAGTCCTCGCCCCCACTCCCTTTACCCAGAGGCCTGCCTGACCTCACGGGCTCCCCTTCCACTCTGCTGTGTGGCAGAGTCCTCGTAACCCCAACAAGGCTGGGCCCAAGATTCATGGGGGGCTAGGGTGTCCCCACTCTGGGGTGCTCTTTCCGCTCTGGATGCTTCCCTGACCCACTGACCATTGCATATAGTTCAAAGCAAATACAGTTTATTAAACAGCAATCAATTAAAAAGAATTAAGTAAGAAATGGGAAAGGTTAAAGGAAAACCTGTCACCCCACTCTGTGGCATGGGGACGTCACAAACAGTGTCTTTGGAATGTCAGGGCAGTTCAGTCTGTTCCTCACACGTCCCAGGCCCTGGCTGTGCTGCAGGGATGCTGCAGGTCAGATACTTGCTCTGGCAGTGGCCACATGCACTCAAGCTGTAGACAGCAGGACCCTTCTCAGCATCAGCCCCCCTTGTCGGGGTTAGGATCCCCCTCCAAGTCTGGTGTGCAGAGCGTCTTGGCTGAGGGTTTCTCCCTGCTGCCTAGGGTCCCCCTCGCTCTCCCCAGCTGCTCACTGCACCCGGCTCTGGACTGCCCCAGCCCCAGCCCTGCTAGTGCTCTGCCTCCAGCTCAGCTCCCCAGGCTGCTCCTCTAACCCCTCTCTGGCTCTGGCGGCTGCTCTCTCCTTAGCTCTGCCCTTCTGGACAGGCAGCTCCAGCTCACACTGAGAAGGACGGGACCCCATGCTCCTGACTCTCTCATTGGCCTGCCTGCCTCATCAATCAGGCTGACCTGGAGCATTGGCCTCTCCTCACTGGCCCTGAGGACTGTCAATCTCAGGGTCTTGATTCCTCATCAGCCTTTCCCCTTTCTTTTGATCCTGGGAGAGGGCCAACCAAAAACCCCACTAAGTTTCAGAAAGGGGCCAACAGTCCCCTTACACCAAGTTTTCTAGACACTAGGATGGTCAAGAAGTGCCCCGGGACAATGTTATCTGCCAGCAAAAGTGCGCTAACCCAGACCCTTTGGTGTGTAGCCCTGCTGGTGTCGCTGGACCTTAGAGCATGGGGGCTGATTTTCAGACTCACTGTGTACCCACAGCTCTCACTGACTTCAGTTGGAGTTGTACATATTCAATGCCCCTGAAAATCAGACCTCAGATGTCTATACAGTCATCCTTGCAGTTTGTGGGGGCACAGGCTTCCAGAAAGAGAGAAATCGGGGCATGAGTTGCCTTCTTCTTGCTTCTGTTGCTGTCTGGTGCCTGGCAGCAAGATGTTGCCTCCCCAACCTGGCTCTACTGCCTGCGAGGGAGATAGGACCAGCCCAGGAGTTGCAGAGCTTACATGGAGCCATTAGTTTGCTTGTGCCAAAGGCCAACACCAGCTGGAGTAACCCAGCTCTTTTTTTCTCTTGCCTTTCAGTGACTTTGACCAGCTGCCAAATGAGGTGCCTGTCTCCGCTAACATTGCAGATGCCCAAGAGAAGAGCGGCTTCACCAGTTACTATGTAAGAGAGAGACTCTCCATGTGCTCACAGGCGTGACTGGCTCAGCATTGGGTCAGGGAAATAGGATGCAACCTGCCTGGCCTGATGCCGCTAGGCATGACCTGCTGTCTATGCAGCCTTCCGGTCTCCATGTTGTTGGGTGGGGCCTGCCTTCCTCTGGAATGGGGCGGTGTCTGTCACAGGTGCACCCTGACAATCCAAGTACCTGTGGGTGTGGCCTGACAGTGATGGGCTCTTTGGCACTGCCTGTCTCCTAAGTCTTTCCATAGCCTTGTTTAGGAGATTCAGTGGGGATAGGGGGATAGAGAGTCTGACAGGGAATAGCCTATCCTGGCACGTGCAAATTAGGAAGCTCCCTCCTCCACAGAAGAGGATGTCAGATCTGGACAGTGAATCACTGGAGCACCAGGGAGGAGAACGGGAGGAAAGAGGGGCGTGAGATGTGCGAAGAGTGAGCTCTGGATGAGGCCTGCTCAGTGTGCCCTCTGCTGGGTAGGCTCCTCTTGCCAGAGGCATTGACCACCGATCTCTCACTGAGGGACTGCAGGGTTTAGACTCGGCTGCAATAAGTCTTGGCTGCTATCTGCTTAAGTCTCCTGGGAGTGTCTGGGTGCCACTTGGCACAGGTTCAATGCTTGGGAATCAGGCCGTCCATTAATCATAGCAAACCAATCTGTTTGGGAAATCGGCGGGAGTACTGTCTGGTGGTTGGAGCAGGGGACCTGGAGTCAGGAAATCTGGGCACTGTTTCTGACTCTGCCACTGACTTGCTGTATGACCAAGGACAAGGCTCCTAGGCCAGAATGTTCAAACTTGTGCGCTTGAAGTCAGCGAGAGTTATGGATGCTCAGGACCTCTGAAAACCAGGACCTTTAAATTAGGGGCCTAAACGGGGATTTAAGATGTCCAAGGCACCCAAGCTTGAAAATATTATCTTTAATCTCTTGGGGCATTAATTTCCCCATCTGTCAAATGGCAGCCATAAAGCGGTGTCCTGCCCTCTGATGGAAGGTGTTATAGGAGAGTAAAGTATTATCGTTAGCATTATCTAATGCCTCAAATCCTCCCAGGTTTGCTGTTCGCTTGATGGCGTGGTAGGAAACAGTCACAGTGACATGATCCATGGGAAACCTGGGGACACAGGCAAAATCAGCCTGGCATGGTTATTTTATAGCACCCAAAATGCCAGGTTCTTAACAGAAGGCTTCCCTTCAACTCCAGCCTCCTGAGAAAACAGCCCAGACAGTGGACGGCTGGCTATATGCATCTGTCCTGTGCCTCACTTGCACTCTGTAGATCTTATTAGGTATGCATGTGACCCTCACTCCCTCTTCCCCTTCAGGTGTTTGTCATTGAGGTGAAGACAAAAGGAGGCGGCAGATACTTGATCTTCCGCCGCTACCGCCAGTTCTACGCCCTGCATAGCAAGCTAGAGGAGAGATATGGGGCAGAGAACAAAAGCAACACCTTTGCCTTCACCCTCCCCGTGTTGCCAGGTACGCTGTTGTCGAATGCAGCCCCGTGTCTGCTCCTAGACATCCTTAGGAGTTATTCCAATCCAAGCTTCTCCTAGTGGAGCTCATTGTAGGGAAGGATGCCGGAGTGCTGGCTGTGAGAACCAGTTCCCAGCAATGGGTGTTGTAGAGATCAGTGCAGGTGCAGTGGCTGAGGGATCTCCTCCAGCAAGGGACACTGACATGTGGAAAGCTGGAAATCCTTTCGCCTGTATTTCTTGTCTCGGATGCTACTGGCATGTTGCTTCCTTCCTATTTTCTTTTTGGTAACTCTTATGGTTTTGTTGGTTTTGTGCTTTCCAGGAAAGGTTTATGTTGGTGCGAAAAAGGAGATTGCAGAGAGCCGGATCCCTATCCTCAATATTTACATGAAGGTAAAGCTTCAACTTAGAGTTGAGGTTGCTGTGGGCATACTAAGGGTATGTCTACACTACGGGATTAATCCGAATTTAGATAATTCGAATTTGGGAAACAGGTTGTATAAATTCGATTGTGCGCGGCCACACTAAGCACATTAATTCGGTTTTTAACCACATTAATTCGGTGGTGTGCGGCCACACTACCCCATTAATTTAACCACATTAATTCGGTGGTGTGCGGCCACACTAACCCTAATTCGAATTAACAAAATCGATTTTGGCGCTACTCCGCTTGTTGAGGTGGAGTACAGAAATCGATTTTAAGTGCCCTTTAATTCGAATTAACTGGCTCTGTAGTGTGGACGGGTGAAGGGTTAATTCGGATTAACGCAGCTAAATCCGAATTAAAGTCGTAGTGTAGACCAGGCCAGAGTCAATGCTTTGGATAGGTCCCATTTGAAATCATCTTGGATAGCTATGTCCACCCCAGCAGGGGGTACCTGGCTCTCTTTATGGTGCTCTCCCTGGGACACCCTACTTTCCCGAGGCACCATAACACTGGGGAGAGAACTCCTTCATGTGCAGGCTGATTATGGGCCCTGTATTAAATGAGTGGCTAACTGGGGCCTGCAGCAGCTGATGGGCTGATAGGCAGTGATAGGGAGCCTTCCACTGCCCAGCTCTGCCCTCTCCCCACAGGGATCGCTGTGATTCTCGGGTGGGGGGGATGACAGGAAGAAGGTGAATGTCCCTGGAGTAAATCAGGCACACTGGCAACACATTGGCCAAGGCCAGCAGTGAATAGAGGCAAAACCAGAAGCTGCTCAACCCTGTCCCGCTTAGCAGGGGGATTTCTGACCGTGATGCACCTCCTCTGTGTGTCGGTAGATTGGAGAGGTGTTTCCATTACCCAGGTAACATACAGGGCGGATCTCTCCCACTGCTGTTACTCTGCTCCCTTGTCTCCCCTGACACAGAAGCTGCTTTGCCTGCCCAGCTGGGTGCTGATGGATGAAGACCTACGACTGTTTTTCTACCAGTCGGAGTTTGACTGCGAGCAGGTGCCGAAGGGGCTGCGGCGGCTTCGCCCACGCACTCGCCGAGTGTAAGCCTCTGATGTGTTTCCTCTTGGGTGCCTGCTCGAAGGGAGGGTGTCCAGCCCCTTGTGTCCAGCGCCCTTTGGGGAGAGGGAATTGGGGACACACTTGGACTCCCCCAAATAAGTCAGTCAAGTCCTACTCTACTGCTTGTCTGTGCCATGTAAACTGGACTGTTCCCACCCTCAGTAGCTAAAAACCCTGCAGTATTCAGGCTGCATTCTGTCTAAGGCAAGAGAAATGCTGAAAGGCCATCGGCACTGTTTTAAAATGGTGCCCCACTCATTGCACTAGTGACTCTGTACCGGTGATCTCTGTAGGGAGCTGTGTGTGGTGTGGGCAGGCCAGGGTTGGGGGCTTGATCCTGCACTGCTGAAGCCAATGGAAGTTTTGCCATTGACCTCAACAGCAGTTGGATCAGATCTTAAATGAATGTGGAGACTCAATTGGTCCCCATGCCTCACCGGAGCAGGGGCCTATCCTCCGGAGCAGCGCTGGGATCCCACAGGAGAGCTGCGCTGTGTAGAACACAGGAGAATGAATTCCCCTCTCAACCCAGGGGGTGGGTGGGTGTGTGTGTGTGCTGAATTAACACAATTCTTAAGGCTGAGGTTTTTCCAAGGGAACTAACTAGCTCTCCAGGGCAAGTCTGACTTCCCCGCTCAGCGCAGCGGGAGGGAGGGATTCCTCCAGAGCGGGGTTGGTAAGGGAGGTCTAAGATTCTGAATTCCCCTCTGTGCTCAGCAGAGGGCTTTGCCAGGGAGGGTTTGCTGCTGTGACACACCAGAGCGGAGAACACTGGGGTTGATGTAGTCGTGTCCGCGTCTATTTGCTTGACTCGCATGTCGTGCACAGATACTCTGGTGGTTTGTAAAGTGACTTGTGACTTGGATCATCTGCCTCCTAGAGGGTGAGGAAGCAAAGACTGTGCTATTCAGATGCTTTTCTTACCACTAGAAAGGGGTGTTTACCTTCCCATTGTCTCCTTCCTCTGCAGCAAAAGCATTATGCACCAGGAGCCTGGTTTTGACCGCATGGCAGCCCCGCGGGCTGAGGTGGGTGCCCTGTGCAGCATGCAGCAGGTGGTAAACAAAGCTGCTTTTCCACTCAGGGATCTCTTATTACATCTGTGCCATTCTTGGGAGAGGTTCATGTGTTGTGGGAGGAGGGAAAATGGAATAAGCATAGATAGGAATTTCCTCTCACTCCAGTGCAGGAGAGGGGAAGGGTAGGAGAGACCAGCGTGGGGTGAAGCAGAGGACTGAAGATATATATATATAGACTGAATCCCCCCTCTCAGTTGAATAACAGGAGGGTCTTATTGGAGGATCAATATGAGCTGAATCTCAGAAATGACAGAACATAGAGAACTCACTGCCAACTTTTCTGCATTTAGAGGGGGTCATCCACAGACTCACTCTCAGGCTCCGATTCAGCAAAGCACTTAATCACATGCTTAGCCTGAAGTATGTACTTAAGTCCCATTGCTTGCTGTAAGATAAGCATGTGCTTAAATGCTCTGAATCGGGGCCTGCGGCATTCTCATCACCAGGACTGGAAGAGCGAGGAAAATCCAGTCCTCAAGACCTAAGCTGAGAAGGGGAAGCTCTTACAAATGGAAAGGGGCGGGGAGAGAACGTGAAAGAGTGGGGGAAAGGAGGGAGAGAGATAAAACAGGGAAGGTAAAAGTAGATGGGACAAGGCTGAATCAGACAAGAGATTTCATGGGGAGAGAGGGGCTTGGGGGGAAAAGAGAACGTTTCAATAAACTGAAACCTCGTGAAAGGGGGAAACACTTACAGAGCTAGTAGTCCTAGGGAAAAGTTGGGCATTGGGAAAGATACACTCAAAATCTAGGAAGATACATGGAAAATAGGAGGAGCAAAGGGAAAAGAAGGAGAAGAACAAAGGGGATGGCAAGTTCCTCCCCCCCCCCCCTACTTCCCTTTTAATTGGGTAGAAAACTTTGAAACAGGATTTTGAATCTGCCATTTGATGGCGATTTGGATGTTTCCAGCTGATTTAAAAATAATCTTTCCTGGCTTTGGGAAAGAAGAGTTGACACTCCTTCCTCAGCCGCAGCTCCCGTTGGGTATTTGTAAGGCTGACTGCATTCCTTTCTGTCACTAGCAGGAAGTGGGGTCTCTCCAGGGCATGCGGCTGGACGCCTGCACTTTCCTGTTTGAGCAAGCAGAGGCGGCTCAGAGTTTTCCTGAGTTGAAGTGTGTTTTTCCCTCTGCCAAGACACTTGCACTCTGAAGCTGCTTTGGGAGGCCTGTCTTAAGAGAGACACTAAACTTCTTTTTTGGGGCCCCAGGGTGGAATATGTTGGTATCCTCTTGCTTCTCTAAGACAAATGTTGTCCCCTTACTAAACTCAGTGGGGGTGTTCTGTTTGGCTAGCTCCCAGTACCCAAAGAAAGGGGAAGGGTCGATGGGAAATCAGGACCCTGAGACTGACAGTCTCCAGGAACAATGGGGAGAGACCAATGCTCCAGGTCAGCCTGATTGACAGAGCGGGCAGGTTAATCAGGGAGTCAGGAGGCCAGGGGAGCAGGTCCGGTCCTCCATGTGAGCTGGAATTGCCTGGATCTGGCAGAGTGGGGCCGAGTTAAGGAGAGAGCAGGGGCCCGAGCTGAGCTGGGAGCAGAGCTGTGCCAGCCAGAGGGGCCAGAAAAGCAGCCCAGGAAGCAAGTCAGTGATGGGAGCAGAGTCACAGAAGCAGCCCACAGAGCCGACCTGTGCTGGGAGGGGAGCTGCAGCAACCAGGGCCAGAGAAGCAGCCCAGGGAGCTGGAGGCAGAGTGGAGCTGGGGCTGGGGCTGGATCTGTCCGGAGCCGAGTGCAGTGAGCAGCTGGGGAGAGCGAGGAGGGACCCTGGGCAGCAGGCCCAGCGCAGGGAGATGCCCCCAGTCAAGAGGCCTTGCATATTATGTAAGCGGGGGAATGGTCCTGCTATTGTGGGTAACTTTCCTGGCTTATACACTACCCCGGTGAAGTGGGCTAGCAAAAGGATCTGAGTCCTCGCTCCCTGCCTGACCTCAAGGGCTCCCCTTCCACTCTCCCGTGTGGCAGAGTCCTCGTAACTCCAACAAGGCTGGGCCCAGGATTCCTGGGGGGCTCAACCCCCAACCTTGTCATGGTCACTTAGGGCAGGGGCTAGGGTGTCCCCACTCCGGGGTGCTCTCTCTGCACTAGATGCATCCCTGACCCACTGATCATTACATATAGTTCAAAGCAAATACAATTTATTAAACAGCAATCAATTAAAAAAAATAAGGAAAAACGGGAAAGGTTAAAGGAAAACCTGTCACCCCGCTCTGTGGCACGGGGACATCACAACCAGCATCTCTGGAATGTAAGGGAAGTTCAGTCTGTTCCTCACAAGTCCCAGGCCTCCTGCCCTGTACTGCAGGGATGCTGTGGGTCGGACACTTGCTCTGGCAGTGGCCACATGCTTTCAGGCTCTAGGTGGCAGGACCCTTCTTCCCAGCATCACCCCTGCCCCATCGGAGTTACAATCCCCATCCAAGTCTGGCCTGCAGGGCCTCAGCTTCCTGACTCACCTGCCCGCCCTGTCAATCAGGCTGACCTGGAGCATTGGCCTCTCTCCATTGTTCCTGGGGACTGTCCGTCTCAGGGTCCTGATTTCCCATCAACCCTTCCCCTTTCTTTTGGTATTGGGAGCTAGCCAACCAAAACACCCCCACACAAAGGAAAGGAGGCTGCAGCCAAGGGGAAATGCCATGGAAAGGTTTACCCAGAATGTATTCTGGAACAAAGGGATTCCAGCGAGACTTTGCCTTTGAACTGCCCTGCTCTGGGGATGCACACTTCCATCCCTGGGCACTAGCAGCTTGGAATTGTCTCAAAAGCAGAAATTGTTTGGGCCATGGTTTTGCCCTCTGGCAGATCTGAATGTTCAGTGCAAGGCTATTCGAAACTATGGGCTCAGTTGCTTTGAGATCCTTTTCAACTGCTGAAGACAGCAGCTCTTGGCTCAGTCATTCTCCATGGCATCTGTACCCTTTTTTTATTAATAGTTACTATCGTTTATGTAGTTTATAAAAGCCTGTTTAAAGAGTTATTTATATTAGTCACTAGCGAGAGGGGATCCAGTGTCTATTCTCCTTTATGAGAACCACCATCTTCTGAGCGCTCAGTCTTTATTTGTTATTCTGAATAGCAGAAAGGATCTGAGGGGTTTGGGGCTCCAGTTCCCTATATGACCTTGCACAAACATTTGGATCTGTGATGGGAAGTGCATGCTGCTCCAACTCTCCCTGCTTTCCTGATTGCTCCAGCTCTCCGTGTGCATCTCAATAGCAGGGATCTATTAGGCAATATACTCCCAAGAATGTGAGTTACAGGGAAATAACCTTTTTCTGTGAATATGCCAGACAGGGAAAGCAGGAAAGCAGAGTTCTGTAACTCTGAATTTATCATTGAAATGGTGATTATTTCCCCCAGGCACTGTTTGACTTTCTTGGAACCAGTACACTGGAGTTGAACTTCAAGAAGGGAGACTTGATCTATCTACTCAGCAGGATCAACAAAGATTGGCTAGAGGTAAGACTGAGGGTACTGAGGCTATGCTAGAGTTTCTGAGCTCTCAGGGTACATCTGACATTAGTCCATGAGAGATTAAGGCCCAGATCCCTCATCCTGACTTCCAGTGATTTCAATGGAAATTAGTAGTCTAAATAATTTTGAGGATCTGGGATTAAGCTTCTATCTCCATATTCCAGGGTCCTTCCTTTCTAGGCTCTGTTTGGATTTTAGGTTTCCTCTCCTCTGGCGCTTGTTTCATTTGTACTCTTTGCCTATAGTGCACTCTAGAGTATGTAGAGGTGAGTAGAACACACACAGGCCACAGAAAAGAGAAGGAAACTCCTGTTCAGATGTGATTGCTTGTGTTTGCATTACTTGTGACACACTGCCCTCCAGCCCCACCTGTACTGCCCTGTTTTGGGGGGACTTGGACACTATGGGGAGGTAATGAGGATGGGCTGCGGGAGCATGCAGGATGTCTGCTGATACGGTATCTCTGCTTTCTATAAGAGGACAGCCTTCATGGGGAAGTGTCTGATGTTTGTATATCATACACTGCCCCAGTCCTTCTGTAGCCAACCACCTAGTTCAATATTCCTGTTATAGGTACGACATCAGGTCACTTCCACTGCACTCATCTCATTATGTTGATATAGTGTACTTGGACTTTCAGAAAACCTTGGACATGGTCCTATATCAAAGGCTCTTAAGCAAAGTAAACAGCCATAGGATAAAGAGGGAAAGTCATCTCATGGATCAATAACTAACTGGTTAAAAGATAGGAGACAAAGGATAGGAATAAATGGTCAGCTTTCACAGTGGAGAGAGGTAAATATCTGGGTCCCCCAAGGATCTCTACTGGGACCAGTGTGTTCAACATATTCATAAATGATTTGGAAAAGTGGGTAAAACAGTGAGGTGGCAAAGTTTGCAGATGATACAAAACTACTCAAGATAGTTAAGTCCAAAGCTGACTGTGAAGTTACAAAAGGATTTCACAAAACTGGGCGACAAGTTAGCAGATGAAATTCAGTGTTGATAAATGCAAAGCAAAGCACGTTGGAAAATATAATCCCAACTATACATACAAAAATGATAAGGTCTAAATTAGCTGTTACCACTCAAGAAAGAGACCTTGGAGTCATTATTTATAGTTCTTTGAAAACATCTGCTCAGTGTGCAGCAGCAGTCAAAAAAGCTACAGAATGTTAGGAACCATTAGGAAAGAGAGAAGACAGAAAATATCATAATGACATTATAAAAATCCATTGTATGCCCACACGTGGAATACTGTAGGGGTCAACCCATCTGAAAAATGATGTACTGTATTAGAACTGGAAAGGGTACAGAGAGGCAACAAAAATGAAAAGAGATTAGACTAAAGAGACGTCTAAGGGGTGGTATGGCTGAGGCCTATAAAATCATGAAAGGTGTGGAGAAAGTGCATAGGGAAGTGTTAGTTACCCCTTCACAGAATATAAGAACTGAGGGTCATCCAATTAATAGGCAGCAGGTTTTAAACCAACAAAAGGAAGTACTACTTCACACAATGTGCAGTCAACCTGTGGAACTCACTGCGAGGGCATGTGGTGAAGGCCAAAAGTACAACTAGGTTCAGAAAAGAACTCGATAAGTCCATGGAGGATAGGTCCATCAAGGGCTATTAGCCAAGATGATCAGGGATGCAACCCTGTGCTCTGAGTGTCCCTAAACCTCTGACACTGGATGACAGAGGATGAATCTCTCAATAATTGCCCTGTTCTCTTCATGCCCTCTGAAGCATCTGTCACTGGGCACTGTCAGAGACAGGATACTGGGCTAGATGGGCCATTAGTATGACCCAGTATGGCTGTTCTTACATGACCATATCTGGGGAATTCTGGTGGCTATCTCCATGGAAATGACTTACATTTCCACAGCAGATCACATGTAGCAAAAATAGTGTCCTCTTTGTCATTCTTTTCCTTCCACTTGTCTTAGGGAACCGTCCACAATGCCACCGGAATCTTCCCATGTGCTTTTGTGAAGATCATTCAAGACTTACCCCCGGAGGAGGGCACTATCAATTGGCTGCGCTGCTATTACCAGGATGACACTGTCAGCATTATCAGGTAAGGAGACGATGCTTTCAGGTGACTGCTGGAGAGATGCCCAGACTCCTGCAGCCCAGTCAGGGATCTGCTCTGATCATGTGAGATGACATTGTTTTTTCCCTCTTCTAGGGACATATCAGTGGAAGAGGACCTGAGCAGCACCCCATTGTTCAAGGACCTCATGGCATTAATGAGGTACAGTACAGGCAGATGGAGGTGCAGCCACTATTGGATGCAGAGATTCACTCCCAGGCATATTTCCTGAGTTCCTCCCACTCCTGGTTGTTAGGGTCCGTCCAGCCATCCCAGTGTTCTGGGCTTGATATACTCTTCCCTATTATCCCGGAGAGTTGGCAGTTGTCACAACCTGGCCCAGTACCACTCTGTATGGTCCCTAGTCTGTTGTGAATGGACCCAATGACTGGGTCCCATGTGCTCAAGCCAACTGGACCTGGGCAGAGTCTTGTCATTGTTTCTAGCTATGGGACTCTAGGACACACTCCCAGCCTCAGTCCTCTTCTCTGACACCCTTGGGATGTGGGCCATCACTGTCCAGCCACCCTAGACATTCATCTACACAGGAGAGAAAAGGCATTGCCACCACCCATGGAGACATCTGCAATGCACATAAAATGCTCTTATTTTTACAAGTGTTGCCAGCATCGAGTGTGCACCTCTTCTGAGCAAGTCTTGATGATGTCTCTGCCTGCCCTGTTTATGATTTGTATTGTCGTAGTGCCTAGAACCCTAGTTATAGATCAGGACCCCATTGGGCGAGGCACTGAACAGACAGTCTACCCCAACATCGCTGCCCACTCTTGCTAGTTCAGTGTGTCTGGAACTCACAGGCATTGCAGTCACATAGGCGTGGCTGGTTCTCCCAGCTCAGTCCACCAATGCTTTTCCCCACTCAACCCTAAGCTTGCCAGCCCTAGGCTTACAGAAATGAGTCCAGGCCCTCAAGATCGTGAGATTGGCTTGAGACTCCTGAGACTTTAATCATAAATGTTGGAGGGTTTTTTTTATTTACCTTCTGGCATTTGAGAAGGGTCACATTTTCAGATTATTTTCTCAAGCATGAGGTCTGAAATTCCCATGTAATCAAATGACTCCAGGAGCTGGGGCTTTAAGAAAAACTTGCGATAAAATTGAGAGAGTTGACAACACTATTGATCAGTGACCTCTCTGCACTCTGTTAACACTTCCCTTTGGTCTTGACTCGCCTTGTTCTCTCCAACGTGGTTTTAGCAGGCCTGCGAGCCACTGAGCCATCCATCAGCTGGCTTGTTGTGATGGACAATACCACAAATAACAAGCTGGGGACACGGCAACAGGAGGAAATATAACTTCACTATAGTTTTAAAACTTGGAATATTAAAAATCAAACACAGGGGCCAGTTTTCTTCCACTCTTGTAAATAGGGTGACCAGATGAGAGAAAGAAAGAAAGAGGACACATGGCGGGGGCGGGTCGCCCGCGGAGCAAAAAAACACCGAAGTGCGAAATTTCGGGACAAATTGCGTCCCGACCGATGGGGCAAATGTTTAAATATCAGGACAGTCATGATTTTGTTGGGACGTCTGGTCACCCTACTTGTAAAGGAAACAAACAAGGGGGAAAGGAGTTGTTTATGAATTTACCAATTTTAAATCGTTTTAATACACTATTAAACCAGCAGACCAACAGACCTGAGAGAGAACGCTGTGTGGCTTGAAAGCTCATCTCTCTCACCAACAGAAGTTGGTCCAAAAAAAAGATATTGTCTCTCTCATATCTTGGGACCAACGAGGCTACAACAACACTGCAAACAAATATTAAACCAATAAACTATTTTACTTATTGTAGAGCAGTTCTTTGGGCCACTCATCTGGGAGCTGCTGGAGTAGCATCCCCCACATGTTTGCCCAACCTCTGAAAGGGATAGTAGAAGAAGCATTATAACTTAATTTTGAATGACAGTGGAATTACAGATATATTCAGTAGGCAATACTACTCCTGCCTCCTAACTGCTCCAATTGCAAATTCACCTGTCCCTAGCAGTCTAGCTGGCTTTCTGTAATGGTGTTTGAAACACTGTCTACTAGCAACCAAACTCTATAGCGTGTCCCTAGTGCAGGGGTGGGCAAATTACGGCCTGGGGGCCGCATCCGGCCCTTCAGACATTTTAATTCGGCCCTCGAGCTCCAGCCGGGGAGTGGGGTTGGGGGCTTGCCCTGCTCCACGCATGCTGGGGCTCTGCACGGCTCCTGGAAGCAGTGGCATGTCCCCCCTCCACCTCCTACGCGTAGGGGCAGCCAGGGAGCTCCGCACACTGCCCCCGCAGCTCCCATTGGCTGGCAACTGTGGCCAATGGGAGCTGCAGGGGCAGCACCTGTGGACGGGGCAGCGCACAGAGCCACCTGGCCGCGCCTCTGCATAGGAGCCAGAGGGAGGACATGCCGCTGCTTCCAGGAGCTGCTTGAGGTAAGCGCCCCCCAGAGCCTGCCCCCCAGACTCCCTCCTGCGCCCCAACCGCCTGCCCTGAGCCCTCGCCTACCCTCCAAATCCCTCTGTCCCAGCCCAGAGCACCCTCCTGCACCCCCAACCCCTCATCCCCAGCACCACCCCAGAACCCGCACCCCCAGCTGAAGCCCTCACCCCCTCCCACACCCCAACCCCCAATTTCATGAGCGTTCATGGCCCGCCATACAATTTCCATGCCCAGATGTGGCCCTTGGGCCAAAAAGTTTGCCCACCCCTGCATTAGTGAGATGTATTGCTGGCAACCATTTTCAATAAGTAATGGCTTACTGCAGATGTACCCGCAGAGGCCAGCGTTCAAGTGAAGGGCGAAGAGACCCCGGCCTCAGCTTCATATCTGTATAGTGTTAATACACAACGCAGTATGGGGACAGCTGATAGTGCGAAGTCTTGTTGTTAAGAATCTGACACCTCTCATTCATTGGCTTGGGAAGGGTTAAATATCTTCAAAAAGCTGGGTGTGCTGCCATTCTTTAGAGTTCTCCTTAGAGGGCTGCTGTCTCTTGTACTGCATATTGGTGTATCTTCCTGGCATTGTTTGAATCCATTTTTCCTCTCCTAGGAGAGAGTTTGACCGTGATGACATTGTTCTGAATTACCGGGACTCTGAGGGTGACTTGATCCGTCTGGTCTCTGACCAGGATGTCGAACTCATGGTATCTCAGGGCAGGAGACGGCCCTCCGAGAAGCATTTTTTCCCCTGGAAGTTGCACATCACCCACCAAGATGACCTCAGTGTCTACAACACCAGCCCAGGAGGAGGCACTAGTCCGGCACTAGCAATAAAAGGACAGTGACTGCCACAGGGAGCAGTTTCATCGGGTGGCTGCACCCCTCCATCCACTGTACCGATTGTTTCTTTTAACTAGGCTTGAGACAGGAAACAATCACAGCAGGTTAGATACTGGTGCTCTGGGACATAGAACAACCAGAACAAGTGGACCTACTGCCGCCTGAGAGCAGAAGTGCTGAGGTGTCAGGGGAGCCTGCAAGCCCAGGCACCTCAAAGACTAATTGGACATTGTTAGTAAATGTAGTTAGTAAGCTGGATATAAATAATTGTAACTGTGTGTCAGTGTTGGGTTTGAAGTGTTGTTTTGGCTGGGAAGAGATGTGCTATTGTGGACTATGCCTTTACAGGCTGAGCGCCCCAGCATGAAATCTGGGTGGAGCGCAGCAGAAGCTCCAACTGTTGTCATGGGGCCGACTGGAACTAGTCATGGAATAAAGCAGAGCTCTGTCTAATGCCTTTAGCACTGAGTGATCACTGAACACCACCAAAGGGAATGGGAAGGCTGCAAGGGGACCCCAAATGGCCCCTGGGATTCACCATGCTGCTGGGTCACCCTACAGTGAGGAGGATAATTTCGGGGGCTTTTATGACAATCTGTTCCTGCTTGTCTAAGCCCCATCTCCCATAGCAACTTCTCTCTGGGGGCATGAAGATGCCAACAACTCAGGGTCCGTGTTCTCTGATGTCCAGGTCCACTCCGCACATAGTAAATCCAAATGGGAATGAATCCCTCAGAAGGGAAGCGATGAACCGTGGCTGGCGAGAGGGCATCACACAGTAACACTATCCCCTGGCTGGGGGTGCAATGGTTGTTTAGGATCTGCACATAGCTGTCCTGTCTGATATGGCTCCTCAGGGAACCCAGGGGCTTCTAGTGTTTGTTCCTTCCTGCTGGCCCTACCCAGATCATCTACTTGCCACAGTTTGCAAGGGGAGAGGGGCCCACTCTTTCCCCAGTTGCCTCAGCCCCACCCCCAGTCTTGGAATTATTGATTATTTTGCCCACAGCTGTGAACTGATTCTGGGCATGAATTAGGGCTGTTTCCCCACTATCTGTCAGTGGGATTAGGTCAGAATGAGCTGACTGCAGAGGAATGCCAGAGGTTTGCAAGTAGAAGACGTTAAAATGTAATCAGTGGTAACTATGGGAGGATTATCTCCCACCCTCAATAATTAACCATTACGGCTTCTGCTGTTCCAAGGTACATGGTGTGGGGAAGAAAAAATTGCTCGGTGACTAAAACGGGAGGCCAAAGTGCAGTTTACAGAGATCTCCTATTGGGCTTCCTTCTGCTTCAGCACGGAATGAACAGGTCTCAGCATGCTGCAAGGCACCGTATGCGTATGTACAGCACCAAGACCAATGGGGTTCCCTTTAGGCACTACCACAATACAAATAACAATGACAATATGAACAGCTCTGAGGAGCAAGGCTGCAGGTGATGGGGAGGAGGGGGTGGAACCGCCCAAAGGGTGAAGTGGAGGAATAGCTCAGTGGTTTGAGCATTCGCCTGCTAAACCCAGGGTTGTGAGTTCAATCCTTGAAGGGGCCATGTAGGGATCTGGGGTAAAAATCAGTACTTGGTCCTGCTAGTGAAGACAGGGGTCTAGACTCAATGACTTTTCAGGGTCCCTTCCAGTTCTATGAGATTAGGTATATCTCAACATATGAAAAAGTTAGTGCTAGTGCTCTTAGGGGTTTCAAAAAAAGGAAGATTTGGGCCCACTGGCCTGGCACTGGTTTGTTGCTGTGCCAAGATGACACGGTTCCAGGCTCCTGAAGAGATCTGTTTGCATCACTAATTGGGCCTCATGCAAA
>NW_020664598.1:4363436-4375189 GCF_002925995.2 Terrapene triunguis | reverse complement strand
TGGCCTTTGCTTCCCATCTCCTTGCTCCCATACCCAGTCAGACACTTGCGAAGAAGAGAGAAGGAAAAGGGAAGTAGCGCTAGCAAGAGGAGTTCTGTATTTATCTCCTACCTGCCCCGCTGAATCTTACCATAACATAGACCGTAAGATTTTGGGGGCAGTGACTGCTTTTCACTACATGTGTGTGCAGCACCTTGCTCCCTGGACTCTCAGTGACTTCAATCAGCTTTGGATCATGCCTCCAATAGTAACTCACTACCACTTACTTTCCTCCCTTCTAAAATTTGCAGACAGTGTCACCTACTCTTTAGTGTGTGTCCATCTGGGGTGACAACGTCACTGTTGTCTGCGACCATTGTCTTCTATCACAGATAAGCACAGTGCCATTTTCACAAAGTGGTTGCGGCTCCCAGGCCCCCAAATTATACCAATTTTTTCATTTTGCCTTATTTATCTCTATGCTTCTCCAGTCCCCAGTGATTTCGACATCAATTTCTAGCAGTGGAGGGATTCTTGGTTTTAGTTTCCTGTTTAACAAGCTAGCAGCTGGTGACAGCCTATGCGTCAGTGGTGCCATTCTGTGATTAAACAGTTCTAAGTAGGATCAGAGTCTGGCTCTGCAGCCTTTTTCTATAGGCACTTTATTATTTTGACTCACTTTGCCACCGGCCCATTGGATTGGGGATAATAAGGAGGCAGTCAACTGCCAAATCCCCCTACTTTATTGCAAACTACTTAAACTCATGCCCACTAAACTTGGCACATGGATGTATAATACTGTCAGATACATCCATGTCGAGCAAAAATGGAGTTGAAATGCACAATCACCTGTTTGGCTGTAGTATCTCCTTGTAAGGCTGTCTCAGGGATGTGATAATAATAGTCTAGGACAAGTGGATAGTGTCGTCCCCCCCCGCCTATAGAAACATATCTATGCTTTCCTCATGGGTCCAGCTCTCAGTGTGCATCTCAGTAGCAGGGCTCTGCATGGGCAATATACTCCAAGAATGCGAGCTACAGGTAAGTAACCTCTTTTCTGTGTGGAAGCAGGACAGGAAAACAGGATGCAGTCGTAAACCGTGAGTTTATCATGTAAATGTTGGTTATTTCCCCAGGCACTGTTTGACTTTCCTAGGGTATGTCTACACTACAGGATTAATCCGAATTTAGATAATTCGAATTTGGGAAACAGGTTGTATAAATTCGATTGTGCGCGGCCACACTAAGCACCTTAATTCGGTTTTTAACCACATTAATTCGGTGGTGTGCGGCCACACTACCCCATTAACTTAAACACAGTAATTCGGTGGTGTGCGGCCACACTAACCCTAATTCGAATTAACAAAATCGATTTAGGCTCTACTCCGTTCGTCGAGGTGGAGTACAGAAATCGATTTAAAGGGCCCTTTAATTCGAATTAACTGACTCTGTAGTGTGGACGGGTGAAGGGTTAATTCGGATTAACGCTGCTAAATCCGAATTAATCCCGTAGTGTAGACCAGGCCCTAGAATCAGTACACTGGAGCTGACTTCAAGAAGGGATACTTGATCTATCCATGCAGCAGGATCAACAAAGACTAGAGGTGAGACTGAATTTGGATCACAAAGCTGTCGGGGTGCATAAGCCATTAGCCTACTAGGGACTAAGCCTCCATCTCCAAATTCCAGGATTCTTACTTTCTGGGCTGTGTTTTGATTTCAGGTTTTCTCTTCTTTGGCATTTGGGTTTCACTTCTACTCCTTCCCTGTAATACCATCTGGATTCTGGATGTAAGCAGAGTCAGGATGAGCTCTACCCTGACATCTGGTGGTGAATTATGGCGAGTGTGGAAAAGAACTCCAGGGGCGGATCTTGTTTGCATAGGCACACCCCCATGCCTAGCATGAGCCCACAGCAACCGAAAGTGGTTACTTTGGCTGGTGTGGGATCCCCAGTTTCTCTGTTATTGGGGCAGGAAGAATAAAGTTTTGTTACCCTGATTCTGTGAATCAAGGCCAGTGGAACTGTTGTATGACAGAAGGACTGAGTGAATCCTTCACCATTACCTAAGTAGCATTTGCTTGTCAAGGGGCATGGGTTACAAAACCCAGCAAATTGAGAGAGGTTGGGGGCAGGTATTGGTACCTGGTGGTGTGGGGCACCTGTGTGAGCCTGAAACACCAATTGTACCTTCTCCTCTCTCCACTGTTGAATGTCAGAGCTAACTTTGATTCCCTTAGGAGTCTAGTTACAGGCTGCTGAGCTGAGTTCACTTTGGGACACTAGTGCACCAGCACTGGGGCTCCCCTATGAGCTGAAATCACTATGAGCTGAAATCACAAAAGAGCTAAAGTTACTAAGAGCTGAGATCACTGAGGCTGTGTTAACTAGTGGGGGAGCCTGAACTGCTAAGCGGTTGGCGGAGCAGTTTGCGGGGACGGCTGGAGGAGCAGCTAGCCGAGTGGAGCCTCGCGGGGACGGTTGGAGCAGAGCGGAGCTGAGCGGCTCACAGGTCGGTGAGCAGAGCAGAGCAGTTCGTGGGACGACAGGAGCGGCTCACGGGACAGCAGGTGGAGTGGAGCGGCTCGTGGTGAAGGCTGCGGCGGAACCCCACGGAGAGGCGGCCGGTTGGTCTCGGATCACGTAAGGTGCCCCTTAACACCCTGCGCCCCCCCCCTGAACTCTGGGGCTGCACTGACCAGGGACAGAGACTTTGGGGGGGGTTGTTGGACTTTTGGGACTTTGGTGATTCTTGGGTTGCTGGACCCAAGAGACTTTGGGGTTGTTGGACTTTTGGGACTTTGGTGATTCTTGGGTTGCTGGTTTCAAGAACCAACGGGAAAGGACACGGCCCAATTTGCTGGGGTGGGTCTTCGCTCATGGTTTGGTCTATGAACTCTAGTGTGGTGTTTTCCCAATTTAATGCTATGTCGTTTACCTCATGTTATTAAACATTTTCTGCTACACCGAGGCTCTGTGCTTGCGAGAGGGGAAGTATTGCCTCTTCGAGGTGCCCAGGGGTGTGTGTAAGATTTTCCCAGGTCATTGGGTGGGGGCTCGAGCTGGTTCTGTGTCACGCTGTTGGGAAGGGACCCCTATGTACTGAACCCGGCCCTTGCTGCTATCAACTTGGCCTGGCAGAAAGGTTACATGTAGAAATGAGTAGCACGCTCAAGGGCCACAGAAAGCAGAAGGAAACTCCTGTTTAGATGTGATTAGATTGCTTTTGTTTACGTGGCTTGGTACGTACTGTACTTCATCCACTCACACCACCCTATCTAAAAGGGGACTTGGGCGATATGGCAAGATTGCGAGAACAGGCTGGGGGTGCATGCAAGCTGATTGCTGATATGGTATCTGTGCTCTGTGAAAGACAACAGCCTCTGAGGGGAGGTGTCTGATTTGTGTATATGAGACACTGCCCCAGTCCTTCTGCAGCTGACTACCCCATCCAGCACTCCTGTTACAGGGATGGCATGAGGTCACTTCCATTGAACTCATCTCCTTATGTGATCATCGTCACAGATCCAGTCAAGCACCTCCTCTTAGCTGCCCTCCAGATTGGTGTGAGGGGAATCCAAGCCTTTGAATCTCTGGCTGTTAAGCCTCCCTGAGACCGAATGGAGTCCAGGCGCTGTCCCTGTCTTGGGGCCTTGTGACTGTGACTCATCCACCAGCGTGCCCCATTGTGGCTGGGCACAGGGTTTTCCCTCCTTTTGTTGCCCTGCCAGCCAGCCATTCAGGCTTGCTGCTGGTGGTCCCCTCTGTCTTGCAACTCAGCCTCCTCCAGCCAGGTCACACTCTGACTTACCCCGAAGTGGTGGAACTGAGTCCAGACCAAAACAGTATGGCAGCCTTGTACCAGGTCTCTGGCTCAACTCTAGGCCTACTAGGGCTTGTGACTCTTGTCCAGAGCCTTCACCAGGCCTTTCCTTGGGGGCCCATAGGGGAACCCAACCTCCTTCTATCCTGGGTTCCAACCCAGCGTCCCTGTAGCGGGTGGTTAAGGTCTGCTTCTTCAGACCACCTACTTCTTTCCTGGGCTTCTTGCTACTGCAGCCAGCCTCTAGCCCTTCCTCCCCAGCTGTCCTCAGGCCTCCAAGGAAAGGTAACAAAGGAAAGCACAACACAAAAATAGTCCAAGTATGCCCCTGGCCTCCCTCCTTTTAGGAGCTACCTGATGAGCCTGGTTCAGCATCCTCAGGGCTTTTGTGCATTGTTTGCAGGAACCCTCTACTAGCTTCATCCACCACGATGCTCATTTCTGGGAACTAATGGGGAGAGGTCTATGTACCTTCCAGGACTGCACCTTCTGAACTGGGCATCTCCCTTTTTAAGGCTCCTCCTCTAAGAATGGCATGCCTAACAGGTGTGGTGGGGTGGGGTTGCCCAAGCACCAAACTGCTCTTAACACCTTCTTGCCTAGGGTGGGGTTTGCACACCCTGACACAGGTCCATAGGCGCTCCCTTTGGGGTGCAGGCTCTGTTATCCCTTCCTGAGAGCTTAGATTCCCCCCTCCCATCCATGTCTAGCTACTTACCCCCTGGGCTCATGCTGACCCTGCAGACTCTGCTGTAGTTTAAACACATCCTCTCCCAGAATCCCACAAAAAATATGAGCCTTCTGGGTTACTGTTAAGCATTCTCAGGGGCCATGTTGTAAGTGCACCATGAAACACACACACACACAGTTTGCACAGGTATAGCAACTTAATACTCTTTGTTTAGTAGCACAAGATATACACATACATACAGAATAACAGCCCTGCCTGCATTTCACTGCCTTACCTTCTTCACCACTGCAGAGTATCCTAGGGCCAGAGCTGTCTGAAGCCGTGCAGGTCCTGCTGCTGCAGAGCATGGCTTGGATTCCCGGAACATGGAGCCTTCTTCAACCCCCTGCCAAACCACACAGCTTGTGTCCTGTGGCCTTGGTCTATCCACTCCCCTCCTTCCTTCCTACTGCCCCAACTTCCTGTGTGCTTCACCCCCAACCTCTCTGTGGCTCTGTGTCCACCTACCAACACCTGGCTTTCTTTGTTCTGTTATGGTATCTTTCCACTGCTCCCAGAAAACCCTTCCCTCAGTTTCCTAGGATGAAGTTACTCTTTTGAATGACTATGGTCCACTTTAAGTATTCCCCATTGTCCTCAGTCTGGGGAAGGCATGCTTTCAGGCTTGTGGGACATGCTGGATTCACGTATGGAAGGGCATTCATGATACAGAGGTTTCATAAGAGCAATTCCATAATATCAACTACAATTCATTAAGTTATTCAGAAAGATCCTCGATCATCACAATGAAATGTGGGGAATTCTGGTGGTTATCTTCATGGAAATGACGTACATTTCCACAGCAGATCACATGTAGCAAAAATAGTGCCCTCTTTGTCGTTCTTTTCCTTCCACTTGTCCCAAGGAACTGTCCACGATGCCACTGGAATCTTCCCATGTGCTTTTGTGAAGATCATTCAAGACTTACCCCTGGAGGAGGGCACTATCAATTGGCTGCGCTGCTATTACCAGGATGACACTCTCCACAGCATCAGGTAATGAGATGATGCTTTCATGTGACTGCTGGAGAGATGCCCAGACTCCTGCAGCCCAGTCAGGGATCTGCTCTGATCATGTGAGATGACGATGTCTTTTCCCTCTTCTAGGGACATATCAGTGGAAGAGGACCTGAGCAGCACCCCATTGTTCAAGGACCTCATGGCATTAATGAGGTACAGCACAGGCAGATGGAGGAGGTGCAGCCACTACTGGATGCAGAGATTCACTCCCAGGCATATTTCCTGAGTTCCTCCCACTCCTGGCTGCGTTAGGGTCTGTCCAGCCATCCCAGTGTTCTGGGCTTGACATACTCTTCCCTATTACTCTGGAGAGTTGGCAGTTGTTACAACCTAGCCCAGTACCACTCTGTATGGTCCCTAGTCTGTTGTGAATGGACCCAATGACTGGGTCCCATGTGCTTCCAAGCCAAGTGGGCCTGGGCAGAGTCTAGTCATTGTTTCTAGCTGTGGGAGTCTAGGACACACTCCCAGGCTTGGGCCTTTTGTCTGACACCCTTGGGATGTGGGGCACCACTGTCCAGCCACCCTAGACCCTTAAACTGGTGTCTGAGACCTGCTGAGCACCCCAGTCATTTAGTCCTGCTCCCCAGATGTCCTCTGAGGCTGTGGGTCACTCAGGAATTCTAGTTTAACCCCTTAGGGGACAATGTGGCAGAAAAGCGAGGAACGCAGACTTAGCAGAGGAATTTCTTAACCACAGAGACTTTACTCTTAAAGGACTCAAGAGTTACAGCTCTCTGAAAACAAAAGTCCTGAGACACCTCCTCCCCTGGTGTGTGCTCGCCTCTGCTGGGAGTCTGAGGTTTGTCAGCATTTCACGTGGAGCAGAGACCTACCTGCTCTCCCCTCCTGCAAGTCCTTTGGTTGTGTGTATGCAGAGATGATTGGCCCTCCTGTACAGAGCAGAATCCTGCTCTTAAATAGATCTCTGTCTCTCTGCCATGTGGGAAACTCCAGTCCCCCTACATTCTTAATCCCAAGACTCAGCTTTTGAAGGAAATCTTTGTTCATGCTGGGAGTCCAAACCAGTTTATTTAGGAGCCTCTTGCAGACAGAGACCTTCTCAGTGCCCAGCTACAGGCTAGCCTCTTCTTGTAGCAGCAGCATTCTGCACACCCCAGCCCCCAGAGGAGTTAAGCGAATTCACTGTGCTCCCACATTAGGCTTAAAGGGACAGCTGCTATGTTGCTTATTATATATGCCTTGATTGCAATCCCTCAAGATAGGGAGTGGGGGGGTTGTAACTATTTGTGTCAGCGGGGGACAGGCTGGGAACTCAGAGCTACTCCTGGAAGCATTGAGGGAAATGTATTGTTCCAGTGTAGAGACTGCAAAGTCACTTTCCTTCCTCCTCTCTCCAGGCCAAAATATTTTAAGTTCCCTACCATAAAACCAGAGGTCGTCAAGGTTCCTCCTTGAATGCGTTAAATTCCATGGCTTTCTGTAACTCTTACCACTTTTAGGAAATGAGCCCCATGATGACTGATGATAATTTCCATGATGTAATTGCTCGATCAAATTTCACGCCTTCTCTGGCTTCCTCCTTTTTTTAACCAACTTTTGCAGCCTCACATGACAGAGCTACCAGCAAATTGCTATTATATCAAACCCTGCTATAGTTCGAGTAGAAGCTAGTCTGAACCTTTAACTCCCTTTTCTCAGTCACTTATAACTTTCTGAAACATTTACTTATGGGGCTGAAATTTCCCAAGCTTGGTCTTTGCCTGAAAGTGAAATTTTTTTTGCAAGCTTCAGCAAAATCTGTTTAGCCATTTTTAGCATGAGGAATTTGGATGGAAGAAAACACTTTTATAAAAATTTTCTTGCAATAATTGGTTTTCAGTTGCAGGGCTGTTCAAAAAAAAAAAAATCCTCCAAGAAAGTCATATATTGCTCCTAACAAGGGCTACTTATGTTTCTTAGATTATACAAAAATTATGACATATTTGAAAAATACTGTGCAATCGTATAATTGAAGATGGTACTGTAATGTACTTGCACCAATAGGCAGCATGCAGCTTGCGTGTGTAATTTTAAAGGGATGCCATTAACTTGAAATCTACTCCATTTGTAAAAAAAAAAAAAAAAACAATTAAGAGTGGGTTCAGCGTTAGGTTAGGATTAGGATTGAATCCACCTGCAAATTTTGGTGTTTTTTACAATCACATTTTCCTGGGGTTTTTTTAATAGTTTTTTTCTCTTGTTGCTGGGTGTAAAACCCACACAAACAGGGGAAACTGATCCACTGACTAATAGCTGGATGAAAATTTTCACGTTTTTCCTGGCAAAAAAATGCAGATTCTGTGACACCAAAATATTTGACACATTTATGTCAATTTCACTGAATTATTTCAGTGTGTTTGTGGGTGGGGGGGAGGGGTTTAAGAGGGAGAACTTTTAAAAAATCCCCCAAAATCAAAATCAAATGTTTTGACAGTTTTGAAACTAAATGCTTTGGGTTTTGTTTGAAACAACTGTTTCCAAATTCCCTCTCATTTTATTTTTAAGAGGGTAGATCAAAATGAAACATTTCAGTCTTGTCAAAATGCTTCATTTGACCCCAAAACAATTTATTTTTTTCAGCATTACCAATGAACCAAAATATCCCTTAATCACCCAGCAATTCTGATTATACCGGGGAAACAGTTATCTTAGGTGTTAATTGTAACAATGGGACATATCCTTTCAACTAGAGAATTTCCTGACTTGTGCAGACAACAACTTTGGAGCTTGCATGTTCCATTAGGCCCTGGTCCAGCAATGCACTTCAGCATGTGCTTAACTGCAAGCATGTGAGTAGTTCCATGGAAACCCAAGGGCTAACTCATGTGCTTAAAGTTAAGCATGTGCTAAAGTGCTTTGCTCAATCAGGGCCTATATGTAGCTTTTTGTATGGGATTTGTATATATTAACTATACAGTGCCATCAGTGTGCTAGGTGCTGCTGGACAGACAATATAATCATAGAAATGCAGAGCTGGAAGGGACCTTGATAGGTCATCTAGTCCAGTCCTCTGCCCTGGGGCAGTACTAAATATTATCTAGACCAGTGGTTCCCAAACTTGTTCCGCCGCTTGTGCAGGGAAAGCCCCTGGAGGGCCGGGCCGGTTTGTTTACCTGCCGTGTCCGCAGGTTCGGCCGATCGCGGCTCTCAGTGGCCACGGTTCACTGCTCCAGGCCAATGGGAGCTGCTGGAAGCAGAGCAGGCCTGCAATCAGCCAATCACCCTTACTTCTGCGCTGCTGCCTTCAGAGCTGGGCCCTCAGTGAGCAGCCACCACTCTCTGGCCGCCCAGCTCTGAAGGCAGCAGCACAGAAGTAGGGCTGGCCTGGTATGGTATTGCCACCCTTACTTCTGCGCTGCTGCTAGTGGGGCGCTGCCTTCAGAGCTGGGCGCCCGGCCCACAGCTGCCTCTCTCCAGCCACCCAGCTCTGAAGGCAGTGCAGAAGTAAAGGTGGCAATACCACGACCCCCCTAAAATAACCTTGCGACCCCCCTACAACTCCCTTTTGGGTCAGGACTCCCAATTAGAGAAATGCTGGTCTCCCCTGTGAAATCTGTATAGCATAGGGTAAAAGCACACAAAAGACCAGATTTCATGGGGTCAGACCAGATTTCGTGGTCCGTGACGTGTTTTTGGTGGCCGTGAATTTGGTAGAGCCCTATCTATGACCATTTCTGTTCTGTATTTTGGGGGGTGGGAAGCAGGGTGATGTATTCATATTGTATGATGAAGATGAAAGACTCTCCATTCTAATAGTAACTCAGAAGGATGTTAAACAGCAGCTACTGTACCATAGGTGCCGGCTTCCTCTGGGCCTGGGGGGTTCTCAACCCCCCGCTCTGCCCCAGGCCCCGCCCCCACCCGCCCCCTTCCCCCAAGCTCCCACCCCTGCCCTGGCTCTTCCCACTCCACCTCTTTCCCACCTAGTTCTTCCCCTCCCGCCAGCATGCCCCATCCGCACTCCTCCCCCTCCCTCCCAGAGCCTCCTGCACGCTGCGAAACAGCTGATTGCGGCAGGCAGTAGGTGCTGAGAGGGAGGGGGAGGCGCTGGGACAGGAGGGGGAGCTGGCTGCCAGTGGGTGCTGAGCACCCACTAATTTTTGTCCATGGGTGCTCCAGCCCTGGAACACCCACAGAGTCGGTGCCTATGAATTAGACATCTTTAAATCAGCAGGTCCAGGATTTTAAAAGAGCTGGTTGAGGACGTCTGGGCTGTTAATGTTGAATTTCAATAAGTCTTAGAACACTGGAAAAGTTCCAGAGGACTGGAAGTAACCTAATGTTGTGCCAATACTTTAAAAAGTAAATAGGATGACCTGGATATTATAGGCCTGTCAATCTGACATTGATCACAGGTAAATTAATGGAGCAGCTGAGACAGAACTCAATTAGTAAAGAATTAAATGTGAGTAATGTAATTAATATCAATCAGCTTGGGTTTATGGCAAATAGATCTTGTCAGATTCGATATTTTTTATGAGATTACTAGTTTGGTTGATGAAGGTATAGTGTAGATGTAATATACTTGGCTTTCTGTAAGGCATTTGAGTTGGTACTTCCGGATATTTTGATTAAGAAACTAGACTGATTCAAAATCAACATGGCACATTCAATGGATTAAAAACTGACTAATGGATAGGTCTCCGAATGTAACTGTAAATGGGAAATCATCATTGTATTGCTAGTGGGGTCTATAGGGATTGGTTCTTGGCCCTACACTATTTAACATTTTTATCAGTGAACAATTTAGCAAGGGCTATGGCGGATTTGCCATCACTGGAAATGTTAAAATCAAGATTGGCTGTTTTTCTAAAAGATCTGCACTAGTTCAACAAGGAATTTAATTCAGGGAAGCCCTATGGCCTGAGCTAGACGGCAGTCAAACTAGATGACCACAAAAGTCTCTTCTGATAAGCTATGCAGGGAACCATTCCCGGGGTCTTGTTCCTGTATACTTTCACTGTGCCTAGGGTCTTGGATGTGTACATACTTGGGGCTGCTAGCCCTTCCCACTGCTCACACTGCTGTCTGCATTATATTTTAAACTAGCATTAGTATGTCTCCTTGAACTGGGAATCACACCCCAGCCTGAAGTGCAGATGTGCCCTGTAGCAAGTGGAGCTCTGCTCTTGACTCTGACTCATTCTGGTCCCTTGCAATCTGTCTCATGGGGCTGCTGGACTCCAGTGTGCCCTAACACTCAGTCTGATATAACCTTGTATAGCCTGCCATTGTCGCCAGTCACCCCACGCCGTGCCCCTTACACACAGTCTCCCTGGGCACTGCACTGCAGAGCGCCCCTTTACAGCCAACCTCAGAGGAATGCTGGCCCCCAGTTTGCCTTCATGCCCCACCTTGACCCTTATAACCCATGCCAAAGGGCTGCTAGGCTTCAGAAGGCCCCATCCTTGACACTCACAACTCTCCGTAGCCCACTTCTTGGGCCTCTAGGTTGAAGGCTAATTGGTAGTTACAGGAAGTTGTATTTAAAACCATGTGGGATTCTTGGGTGAGTTATCCTACATTTCTACCCTCTAATTTTCTTCTAGCTCCTCTTGTGCTCTCTTTATTATTTAAAGTATGATGCAAAGCTCACTGAATTCACTGGGACTCCAGGGGTCAATGTAGAAAAGAGTAATCCCTGCCCCCAAAGATCTACCATCTAGGTTATGGGAAGATACAGCAGGTGGATGAAACAAACGGGGGACAGGAAGGGAGGGAACTACTTCTCTTTTCCATCTGTCTTCTTCCCGAGGGTCCGAGTTGGGGGGGGGGGGGGAAGGAGATAGGAAGCAAGGGACAGCTTCTTTTAGCAGTGTATTACTCCTGATTTCAAGAAAACAATGTGCCCTGATTCCTGGAAACTGTTTAATCAGAAACAATACAATATAACAATGAAAAGAGAAATACTCCCTTCCCCGCCCAGGTTTTAAGAACTGCCTCAGAAGGCGCTCCGAGGGTGTCAAACAAACAGCAAAAATAGGAAGTTCAGAGTCTGAGTGTCACACTCCAACTTCAGAGTGTTCAGGACTGTGTCTACTCCCTGAAAGGAGGCATACAGGGGTGTGGAAGCCCTCAGAGGGCAAAAGGTGCAGCGGATACCCCAGCTTCATTAGCTCCCAGGGGATCCATTCCAGTCATGGACAGCCATGGTCATTGCTGATTCCTGCATGTGTAAAGACGCTCCAGCTGCCAGGG
>NW_020664598.1:4359658-4360436 GCF_002925995.2 Terrapene triunguis | reverse complement strand
CACTGGTGTTCTCTTATTTGAAGTGAATTTGGTGTCACTGACAGGTACCAGAGCAGTAGCTGCGGAAACTTCAGTGCTCTGGTTAGTCCCATGGCACAGGTACCAGTCCCAGTGCAGCACTGGCAGGGGCAGTACAAGCTCCTTATACACACGTCCCCTGCCATTGCACCTGAAACCCCTCGCCTCGATGGGGCCCTTCTAGGTGTGCTCAGTATCCAGCCTCTCAGCAATAGGGCCAGTGAGTGCCAGTGGAGATAGTGGGTTTTGGGATGTGGGCTCAGGAGCGGCCAGTCTCTCTGTCTCTTGCAATACGTGGATTGTATCTTTTGGATGAATGGACCAGCATAATGCTCTGGGCTCTCATAGAAAACCCTGAAACAGAGGGCGTCGCTATACTACTAAATGATGTTGACCCAAGTGACATTGGCATACAGCCTCCTCAGTAATTAAATCACATTTGTGTGTCCACACTATACTCCTTGTGTTGGTGGTGCGCATCCTCATCAGCAGTGCTTGCATCGATGCAGAGAGCAGTGCACCATGGGTAGCTATCCCAGTGTGCAACTCGCCACCATCTAGCACAGGGTGTTTTGGGAAGGTTTGCAATGCCTCCTGGGGCCAAAATGAGTGGCACAGCGGTGACTGGGAACATGATTTCAACATCCCAGAATGCAGTATTCTCCATGTGACGATGTGGTTCTGGCGGAACCCAACTGAGAGTGCCAACTCAGGACAAATTGCTCAAACAGGGCAGTTACAGCCCTAGGCTGGGGTTTTT